>NW_025106709.1:0-245847 GCF_013123115.1 Colletes gigas
TTTAGTAACCTAAAAAGACCCTCGATTCTGTGGCTGTATTTCATTCATTTTTTTCTCGACTTCGACGTTGATATTAATAAATATGAACACAATCTCGTTCGATTCTGAACAGTGCGCACTGCATTGGACCTTCCTCTTTCGAATGAGACCTCATTCGACCCAAAAGCTGCTCATATAAGGGCAAAATCTCTTATTTCGAAACCCCCTATTTCGGGCCAAAATTGTGTCGGTTTACAGCGCGCTGCATTACCCGTGCCTACCCCCTTAATGATAGTCAGTCAGCGTTAGCGTAGTCAAACGAACAAATGCCGTACAGTCTTACGAAACATATTCATATCAAAAACCATTTCGTACAAGAAGCAGTAAAAATTAGGAATTGTAAAAGTAATGTTATGTGAATACAAAAGAAATGACAGACAGACACAATAAGTTAGCAAAAGGCTTAGGATTAGAATTAAGGGGGTAGGCACGAGTAATGCAGCGCGCTGTAAACCGACACAATTTGGCCCGAAATAGGGGGTTTCGAAATAAGAGATTTTGCCCTTATATGAGCAGCTTTTGGGTCGAATGAGGTCTCATTCGAAAGAGGAAGGTCCAATGCAGTGCGCTCTGGTCAAAATCGAACGAGATTGTGTTCACATTTATTAATATAAACGTCGAAAGTCGAGGAAAAAATGATCGAAATACAGCCGCAGAATCGAGGTATGGGTTAGGCTACTAAAAGAGTTGTACGATTCCAATACTGAATCACCTGCATAGATCCCGCTTCGTGGGAGACTCTATGTTGGATTTATTGTTAATAATAAATGAGCAAAAATGAATCGATGATTGAAAGACACCGAAGGAGGTAGGCACGAGCAATGCAGCGCGCGGTATACCGACACAATTCGGCCCGAAATATGGGTTTTCGAAACAAGAAATTTTGTCCTTATACAGGGTGTCCCGTAAATAGTGTAAGAAACGGAAATGGGGGGTAGGTGAGACAATTCTAAGCAACAATTTCCTTTGCAAAAATGTCGGATGGGGCTTCGTTTTTGAATTATTAACGAAAAACACTGACCAATCACGGCGCTCGCCTTCCGCGCGCTCAGGGCCGTCCGACCTCGGAGAGCCACCGCGCCGGGTAGGTAGCAAGATGCGCGTTGAAAATACATCGAGGAACGAGTACAAATAATTAAAAATACTACCACTGCAACTGTTACCTATTTCGTGAATTACTACGTAATTAGTACGTAAATTACTAAATGGAATTTACTTTTTATTAATTATTTGTATTCGCTGTTTCCAAGGAAGAAGGAATAAAATCTCGGAATTTTTAGAAAATTAACCCTTCGCACCCGAGTGACGCTTCTCGCCAGAGTGTTTTAAAATTAAAATAAGAATTATTATCAGAAAATTAAAATAAATACGGTAAGAACCATTTGTAACCGTTTGTTATTAAAAAACTGTACTGAAAAAGCAGACTGGATTTCTGCGTACCGAAACATTCCTCGAATGCAAAGGGTTAATAGAGAAATAATTGAAATTCGACTTACCCATTCATCTGCAAGTTGACCTACTGCGCTGACAATAGGGCCCGGCCAATGCACCGCTGTCGATCACGGCAAGGTCGAAGACCCGAACGAAAATCAGCTGATGGGCCAGCCCGGTCACTGTACCTGCTTCTCACCCCGAAAACACTTCACAGCACGGTCACTAACAATTTTCACTTTCACTTTCACTTTCGCATACCGATGCGTTCCGTTGCACCCTTCTTCGATTGTTGCTTCTTCCTGGGTTGATAACGGTGCCTGGATGTTGCTCCCTCCTGAATTGTTACTCCTTCCTGAATTGTTGTTGCTCCCTGAATTGTTGTTCCTTCCTGGATTGTTGCTTCTTCGAACCTTGCTCCCTTCAGGATTGTTGTTCCTTTTCGCTGGGATAATGGGCACGATACGTGCGGGCGGCTTTCTTCGCGTTCCCCTTGGACTCCGCGAAAACGAAGAACGTATGATAATACTCTGCGTTTACGCGTTCCATCGCGTGCGTCCGCTTCTGTTCAGAAACGCGTAGGTTCTGTGAAAAATTTGGACTGACAAATTGCATTTCCCTCCCCGAAAAAGTTCCAGGTAAGGCAACCTATTGTCGCGCGATTCGGAATTACCTGCGATCGGCGAACGTGCAGACCATGCTTTTGCCGTGTATCGCACAAAGCCAAACGTCTCTTCGGCTAGTTGACCCTGGCGGAGTTATTTTTTTATTACTGCAAAAACTGCCGCAAATGTTTGCTGCTACCGTGCGTTCGACTCTTCTATTCGAATTTTTATGATTCACCGTGAATATTTTTGTACACAAAACATATTTAATTGTACAACAAAAATATTTAACGAAAATATTAAAAAATATTTCTTCTTGGAATTTTTATTTCAGAAATAAAAACTAGAAGAAATATTATTTAATATTTTTGTTAAATATTTTTGTTTTTGTTGCTCCAATATTTTTATTATCGCATATTATCTATTATGTAACTGCCTCCTTCTTTGTGGATTATTTTTATAAACAATACCTTTTTATTTTATACTTTTAAAATTTAAAAGCATGGAATTTTTCATGGTATATTCTTCTTTCTTTTTTACAACAAATTTTCCATGAAAAAATATTCACGGTGAATCATAAAAATTCGAATAGAAGAGTCGAACGCACGGTTAGCAGCAAACATTTGCGGCAGTTTTGCAGTAATAAAAAAATAACTCCGCCAGGGTCAACTAGCCGAAGAGACGTTTGGCTTTGTGCGATACACGGCAAAAGCATGGTCTGCACGTTCGCCGATCGCAGGTAATTCCGAATCGCGCGACAATAGGTTGCCTTACCTGGAACTTTTTCGGGGAGGGAAATGCAATTTGTCAGTCCAAATTTTTCACAGAACCTACGCGTTTCTGAACAGAAGCGGACGCACGCGATGGAACGCGTAAACGCAGAGTATTATCATACGTTCTTCAATTTCGCGGAGTCCAAGGGGAACGCGAAGAAAGCAGCCCGCACGTATCGTGCCCATTATCCCAGCGAAAAGGAACAACAATCCTGAAGGGAGCAAGGTTCGAAGAAGCAACAATCCAGGAAGGAACAAACAATTCAGGGAGCAACAAACAATTCAGGAAGGAGTAACAATTCAGGAGGGAGCAACATCCAGGCACCGTTATCAACCCAGGAAGAAGCAACAATCGAAGAAGGGTGCAACGGAACGCATCGGTATGCGAAAGTGAAAAGTGAAAGTGAAAATTGTTAGTGACCGTGCTGTGAAGTGTTTTCGGGGTGAGAAGCAGGTACAGTGACCGGGCTGGCCCATCAGCTGATTTTCGTTCGGGTCTTCGACCTTGCCGTGATCGACAGCGGTGCATTGGCCGGGCCCTATTGTCAGCGCAGTAGGTCAACTTGCAGATGAATGGGTAAGTCGAATTTCAATTATTTCTCTATTAATCCCTTTGCATTCGAGGAATGTTTCGGTACGCAGAAATCCAGTCTGCTTTTTCAGTACAGTTTTTAATAACAAACGGTTACAAATGGTTCTTACCGTATTTATTTTAATTTTCTGATAATAATTCTTATTTTAATTTTAAAACACTCTGGCGAGAAGCGTCACTCGGGTGCGAAGGGTTAATTTCCTAAAAAATTCCGAGATTTTATTCCTTCTTTCTCGGAAACAGCGAATACAAATAATTAATAAAAGTAAATTCGATTTAGTAATTTACGTACTAATTACGTAGTAATTCACGAATTAGGTAACAGTTGCAGTGGTAGTATTTTTAATTATTTGTATCGTTCCTCGATGTATTTTCAACGCGCATCTTGCTACCTACCCGGCGCGGTGGCTCTCCGAGGTCGGACGGCCCTGAGCGCGCGGAAGGCGAGCGCCGTGATTGGTCAGTGTTTTTCGTTAATAATTCAAAAAACGAAGCCCCATCCGACATTTTTGCAAAGGAAGGAAATGTTGTTTAGAATCGTCACCTACCCCCCATTTCCGGTTCTTACACTATTACGGGGACACCCTGTATACATATGTATATAATAATTCAGTTTCTTTCAATAATTCTCCATTGCAAAAATTCTACAGTATTCTTACATTTTTTATATTTTAAAATTTTCCCATGTTATTAGAAAGTAGATATACAACGAAAGTTATACAATGTATAGTTCCTAGCATGTATAACATGTCTATGTATATAACGCATGGTCGCTTCGTATGGAAAGTCAATGAATCTTCAAAAAGCGCCCAGGTCCGATTTCGAGAAATGTAAGGTCTGTCAGTCACGATGGCTTTTGTCGTTTACTGACGATTCGAACGGGTGGCGATGCCAGCAGGCTTGCTTCGAGAAATGTAAGCGACGTCAGCGACGCAAGAGCGAGAAGGAAAGCGAGTATCAGCCTGTTCTTCTCGGCTCTTCCGAAAACTCAACGAGCTCACGTACACGCAATGGGCATAGTGTGCGAAAGTGAGGAATGAGAAGTTTCGGGGCCCCGATGTACAGTCTGATTAAACTGATTTCGAGTCGCAAATACGTTTCTGCCGAGTTATTTTTTAATAAATGATAATTACAATTTAAAATAAAAAATAGAGAATTTGCGGTGTACGTATCAATGAAATACATCCTTAGGAATTTTAATAACCTTGAAATTTTTAAATACTCTTAATCGATTGATTTCTCCATGAAATTAATCGATTTAATGTCCAATGATAGACCCTACAGCTTTAATTGCGTTAAAAAATAATAAAATTTAGTAATTTTATTTCTGTCTCACTTCCTCTTGTGTGTAATTCTGAATCTGTTGATAACGTTGCGAGTGACACGAAAATGGTAATGGGGGTCCGGGATTAATTCATTGGAGAAATCAATCGATTAAGAGTATTTAAAAATTTCAAGATTATTAAAATTCCTAAGGATGTATTTCATTGATACGTACACCGCAAATTCTCTATTTTTTATTTTAAATTGTAATACATCATTTATTAAAAAAAATAACTCGGCAGAAAACGTATTGCGACTCGAAATCAGTTTAATCAGACTGTGCATCGGGGCCCCGGGAAACTTCTCATTCCTCACTTTCGCACACTATGCCCAATTGTGTGTACGTGAGCTCGTTGAGTTTCGGAAGAGCCGAGAAGAACAGGCTGATACTCGCTTTTCCTTCTCGCTCTTGCATCGCTGACGTCGCTTACATTTCTCGAAAGCAAGCCTGCTGGCATTGCCACCCGTTCGAATCGTCAGTGAACGACAAAAGCCATCGTGACTGACAGACCTTACATTTCTCGAAATCGGACCTGGGCGCTTTTGAAGATTCATTGACTTTCCATACGAAGCGACCATGCGTTATATACATATACATGTTATACATGCTAGGAACTATAAGTTGTATAAACTTTGTCGTATATCTACTTTCTAATAACATGGGGAAAATTTAAAATATAAAAAAATGTAAGAATACTGTAGAATTTTTGCAATGGAGAATTATTGAAGGAAAATGAATTCATTCTATACATATGTATATATCGAACACATCCCTCGCAAACACGCTGCAAACATTAATGAGAACAAAACTGCAAATCTGTCCTTTTTAAAACCCCGCAACTGATCTTTGACTCGGTACTCGTCCTCTTCATTTAGCAATTATAATAAACGTTAGACTCATTACAATTCGTAAAAAAATAACAAAGTTATAGCCATTTAGAGGGAAGAGTACCCAACGGTTAATAATCATACCAGAAATTTTAAATGAGTTTTTCTCGAAACCATATTTCGAAAATTGGCTGACATGATATCACAAATTCATATTGATAATGGATTTGAAATTTATAGAGACATGCCTGTATGTTAGAAATTTTGCTTTGACGGTTCTGGGGTAAGTCCTGTGCCGTTCCTCACAGTGCTCTTGTCGGAAGTTCCCGCGCCTTCCCCACTCCGTGGCCAGATCCTCAGGACAAAGTCTTAATTTTTTCCAGCAGTACGACGTCAGGTCGTCTGCCTCTTTTAACTACTCTCTCTCTATTCATAAACAATCAATGCCTCGACACGCGCTAGCTGGAGACCCAACGCGGTCGTCCGCTATCGCGTCACCCGTTGCCAGGCCTGTTTAGACTCATTCGCTCTTTAGGCCACATGCACCCCAAAACTCTGTCATAAATGTATCGTAGACTGAGCGTCCTTCAGTGGTCCTTACATTCGACTCTCTTGGAAAATACATTGTCGCTAGCGTTTCTTGAAAACAAAAGCCGATCCCCTATTTCGGGGGAATGTCCACGCGTCGCGTCCAACCATTGTTGTCGTGGCGAAATCGACTGTTTTGCCTTCGCCTTCGAAAAAGATTAAGCAAAAGAGTTTTCTTCATTGAAAGAAGAAAAATTTTCCAGCCTTTCATTTTCAGTAGGGGCGGTGTCAACTTCCATTCATTTTCATATGATTGATTTTAATGAGTCAGCGTTTTTTTAAATTGCTAAACAAAGAGGACAAATAGGACAGTATTTTAAAATTTTTTCAGATTTAAAAATTTAAAATAATTTTGAAATTCATTTGGTTGTTCAGACTGAATTGTATTAATAGTATAAATATATGAACGCACGTCCATTAGCATAGTAAAAAAATGTCTTTTTTTAATAGTTAAAATATGATCAGGGGGTCCTAAAACGTCTATTTCCGTAAAAAAAATTTTGAAATTTTTGTTTCATTATGGTTTTTGCTTATATACGCCTACATAGGTCGGAAAGTCAAAAATGCCTGGGCAGTCGAAAATCTCGGCTCGAGATTATGTGAGAACGAATTTCAGCTGTGTTGAGAGCAAGAAGGATAGACTCACATTCGCCGCCTTTCTCAAATCCACGAAGCTATACGAAACGCCAGAACTCATATACAAGGTGGTTGGCATTAGTGTGTATAAGTGGAGGGGCAGTTCCCTTTGGGCACGGGTCTGCCGTCTGATAATACTGCACTGTCTTTTTCAATCCCTCCCATAGTCAACTCACATGTATTTACGCACACACTAGAGCTGGCTGCCCATCAATACTAATTCAGTGCCTAGTTTTTCAACTGACCGCCATCCATGAGAAGAGGCCGCTAAAATCACCTCTGAATTTTCAGGTCGGTATGGCAGTCAGATTCGGCCGCGAAAGTCCATAAGGTGAAAGGTCTATTCATATATCTCGTCTGTGCTTTAACTTCATGTCTGTGGCTTAAAATGGCATTAAAATGTGTTAGTAATATTTAATAAAGTAAATATATTTTTATTTGTTTGTAAATAAGTAATTATATTAATACATTTTATTTTATATTAACTGAAATGGAAATATTTTCGTAAACCTTGTCCTTTTTAAAACATTTTTGTAAGATGTCCACAACATACGAAGAATGTCTCTGTTCCATACGCTTAGGTTCTCTGTGCTCATCTTTCCTTCAACTAAAATAAGAAATTGATATAGTCGTTGTTACATGAATTGCAACATATTAATAAATAATTTTTCATTGTAAAATATCTTACATGTGTAAAAAATACTTTGTAATATTTCTTGCAATTTTTATAATTACTACTTTTAATGATTCTACGTACATCTCGAACATTCATTCGTTTGTAAACAGGTATTTCTTTTATTAAAATGCAAGCACGTCTTGCTTGCCGTAAGCATGCCTTGTGTAATATATTTTTAATAGTAGTTTTAGAGTTAATTGCATTGTTTAAAACGAATTTCGATAATTTTAAAGTTGCTATATTATGTAATCGTTGTTTCAGAGCTCTAAACAAAATTTATAATTAAAATTCATGAAGAATACATCATATATGTATAAAAAAATTAATTACTCTATAAGAGTTTGATTATTTTAAAAGACAGCGACATTGAGCAACTTATATCTGTATTCTGATTATTTAGGTACTATTTCCAAAGTATGGACAATTGATTTTATAACCGATATAAACTAATACTGTTTGTAGTTTTGTTACACTGAGTTTTTGATTCTTGAAAGTAACAATTATATTGTTGTATACCCGTCTTTGTTAGTTGTAAGAATCTATTGAATAAATACATAAATTAATTAAACTTATACAACATTTAACAAAGGACTTGATTCAAAATCAACAAATCTCCCACTGCATGTTTTGTTTTAAATTTGCATACTCGTACATCTATGTGGTTGATTTCAATTTCCTTTGTTATTTACCACTAAATCTATAGGTTCCTATATATCATCCTGATGATATTTTGATGATTGTTAAACACTGTTTGACTTAAATACTATAACTCATCAACAAAAAATTACACCATCATCTTACAACTTATGTAATTATAAGAGCATTGACAACATATACATATATGATATAGCTATTTTAAAAATCTGTTAATAGTATTTTTTCTATAAAGAGTAAAATGTTTAAGTCTGATAAAGAATCCCAAATCCACGAAGATGGGAGGGGGATATTTCATTGATTTTGAATAAAGTCCTTTTTCAATGAAATAATAGATATGTGTAGTTTCATACTCTTACTGTTCTGCAAAATATTCATTCTCTGTTACATATACAAAATATCATCCACATATCTTATAATTTTACCACAGTTTATGAATATTGCCATATGTTTATGCAATATAAAATTATAATAAATGTCTGATAAAATAGGTGATAATATTGCACCTTGGACAACTCCTTTTCCTATAATATAAATTTTAGTACGTATTTGACCTGCAAATTAAAATATCAATATTTTAAACATATCATGTTTTAAATAATGCCTGCTTAATCGTTGTAAATGTTGTTATAAAGAATTAAACTTTATTTAAGTTTAATAGTTTCTATATAACATCTGTTTCAATTAATTTACTGTACCCTTTGATGAAATATGTAATTCCTAATTTGTTAGCAACCAACTTTTTAATACCACTTTAGAGTTGCTATCATTTGTATATGGTCTCTTAAATAGTCTCTCAGGTGCTATAGGCAATTGTAAATGTGGACCAGAAAAATATTCTATGTAACATACGCTACCATTGTATACATAATTTTTACTTTTAACACGATACTGTTTAGCATTAACTGATTAGGAAGTTTTTCACAAAGTAACTGTATAATATCATACAAGCGACCTGAATATAAATAGTTATTTTGTATATATTGATATACACAAAAAATATTTGATGTAAAAAAGTCATACCCTGTATTATTGCACCAAATGCATCCACTACATCACTAGACACAATATGCAATTTTTCAATCTTTGAATCATTTTTGTAGCGGATAATTGATGTCCATTCCTCTTTAAAATTAGTTAATCCATATTCTGTGTTGTGTAATTGTTTTAGAAACTTAAAAATTACATTTAAATTACATTGATCATTGGTTGATGCCTAACAAATAAGAAATTATAAAATAAAGTTTCAATGAATTTTGAGTTTTAATAATTTATTACAGCATAAAGTATTTACTTACACTGATACAAATAAAGGCCGTATGCTAGAACGTTTGGGACATAATTTATAGACACCTATGGTGGTTGCCACCTATTAATATAATATTGGGGTTGTAAACAATTTGAATGTATCGGATAAATTTCTTTGAATATTGTGCCATGTTGAACGTGTAATATATAATCTCTCATTATTGGTTGAAGAGAAAGTCGTTCATTACATGAAAAACTGAGTATGTAATATTTTTATAAGAAATCCAGTATAAAAAACCACTTACAAATTTTGCTATAACAAGCAATTGTACGTGTGTGCTTTGTATATTTCTTTAACCATGTAATGCTAGGGATCTACAATGCATAAATTGTATTATACAATTATTTATTTCACAATTCATTTTTACCAATTACACATGTACATACCTCTAATTTTTCAACAAGTGGCATCAAATTGAAGGACTTAAAACGTGGTGTATTAAAAAGTGGAAATGTGGCCTTCTTAATCTTTTTATAATTTCTTAACTTGCCAAATATATTTAATGGAAACCCACTTTAGTAAATACAAGATTAAAGAACAATTTTAAACTGTTTTATACTGATTGCATAATTACACTTGGTTTTTGATCAAGTTTTGTTTCTTAGTCAACTGTTTCAAAACACTAGAGTAATGAAATTTTTATGTCGCTTCTGAAACTGGTTCCAAGAGAGAGAGAATAGATGGAATACAAGTTTCATAATCAATAATGACATTATTTTTCAAAGTTCCTGTATAATAAATTTAAACATTCATTTCCATTTTTGGCTGTGTTAGAACATAATTTGTTGAAACTGTATGAGTTGTACGAGTAGGTAACACTGCAGATGTATTATGTAAGTAAATATGTAAATCTAAATGGTAAGAAATAAATTAGAACTATCTGCTGTGTTTTTTGTAAAACATGGCCCTTTTTTCCATATGCCTTACATTTCCTATATGATTCTGAAATAACAATTTCTAATTAAACTTTGTATACACTTTATATATTAATTTTTGTTTTAATAATATAAGTATACAAAAGAATAATACTTTTATAGTTGATGCTACCACGATCACAGGGTTTGTTATTCAAATATAAATAATCCTACTATAGCTAAAAAAGTATTTGGTCATGCATTTATATGATGAAATTAATTTATATTTACTTTGAAAACATAAAACGTATTTTAAACTCACATATATCCTTATTACAAATGTTTGCCTGTCACAAAAACAATAAAATTACACATACAGCTGACTCTTTCAGTATGCTAATACTTGTCTTATCAAAATCAAAGTAAGAAATGATCAGAACAAACTCTATACTTTTAGTGTAAATATCATGAAGGGAGATGTAGAAATCAATGTCTAAAATAAGTGAACCTCCGAATTATTATTAACGTAGTTATATGTACTGTTTACATATATGCACATATATGTGAGTAACTGTGTTAAAAGGTTAACAAAATAAACAAATAAATAGTACCATAATAAAAAATTTATGTAAATTAGAGTTCTGTATTTTTATGTAAAGGAACATTAATTAGTTTGTATGGGTATTTAATATCTGTCTATACTGAGATTCAACCAGAGATAAGAGAGAAATTTCTAAAAATATATAACTTGAGCTTTAATGTATATTAACTTTCTAAAAACGTTCTAAAAAATAAACAGAACCACATTATATTTAATCTATTTGTGTTCAAGAAATGACTTGAATGTCGCAACATATTCAATGGTTCATGATATTTGATTTTCTAAAATGTATTAAATAAATTTTAAAACTGATATTTTAATTACTTATTAAGAAATAATTAAACAGTAAATAACATACATTTTCCATCTTATAATATTTTTCTTTGCAATAAACAATTAAAATGAACTTGAGATAATTATACTGTACAAATAATAGAGACCAAGTTCAAAATACTTACCCAGATTATAAAAGTATAAAAAACAACTGTTTAAATATAATCTTACCTGAGCCGTCGTTTGAAGACATTTTTTTTACAGTACTACCCCAGAAAGCACAATTCCAGCCATTATCCAAATTTTCGTCGATCAATAAAACTATTAAAGGCTCACAAAATGCTTCACAAAATAATAAATTATTTCAAGTAATCACAATATTGTTTTCGTAGCCTTAACGAACTGGATTATATAGACTCTAGTAACGATGCTTAAGGCTTTAACGAAGTGGTGGAAAAAGCAGACACATACCACTACTGCACGGACTGTGCGTGTGTAAGTTTGGCACTTCGCGCAACTTCGGGGAATCGAGAAAGAAGACGAGTGTGTGCCTTTCTTTTTCGCTCTTGCAACAATTGAAATTCAAACCTTGCGACAATCGGTATATGATTTCGAGTTTGACTGCCCGAGCATTTTTACTTTTCAACCTATTTAGATATAAGTACCATAATGAAAAAATTACAAAAATTTTTTAAACGGAAATATACGTTTCAAAACTCCGTGATCATATTGTGACTACTAAAAAAAAAGAAACTTTTTTGAATGCGCCTATGTACACAAGTATGTACCGTAGAGAGATGACTTGATGGCCAGATTCTGTGACGGATAGACAGTTTTTGATTTTAATCAATTGTGCTTCAAGCTCTATCCATTCTGAATGTAATGTTTCTGGTAATGATTCGTCCTAATTAATTGTGAAGTGCCAAAGTTTTTGCATGAAAATGTTGACTTTTACTATAGCAGGTCCGAGCAAACCGAAGAGGATCAAACAAATCAGCGACGCGAGACAAAATTGTACATTTGGTTATCTTTTTAAGGCTCATGATTTTTAATGTATAACCAAGTATGTTCTTACTTGACTCCAAAGTAAAGTTTCTTTCTTCTTCGCACTTCGTTTGGAACAATTGTTAAATAATCGTTTTCTGTATTGTTACGAGCCAGGGCCGTGCAGCGCGCGTGGCCTGCGAGTGCAAGAGAGAGTATGGAATATGGTATCAATTTGTTAGTGAGGTGCACGGACGAACCCGATGCAAGATCGGGGAGCCGCTAGGATAGTTGATAACGAGGACGAACCTGATGCGATAATCAGGGAGCCTCTAGGATGGAGTCACTTACGGACGAACCTGGTGCGAAACCAGGGAGCCGTAGGAGGGGTTGTAATGTCGTGAACGAACCCGATGCGTAATCGGGGAGTCACTAGGATGGTTGATAACGACGCAGACGAATCCAATGCGAAATCGGGGTTCTGCTAGGAGGTTGGAACAAACGCGAACGAACTCGATGCGTAATCGAGGAACTGCTGGGGAGGTTGGATAAATCACAGACGAACCTGATGCGTAATCAGGGAGCTGTAGGATGCGGACGAACCCGATGCGTAATCGGGGAGCCGCTAGGATGGTATTAGATTGCGTGGACGAACTCGATGCGTAATCGAGGAGCCACTGGGTTGTAAGAATTTGTATTTGGATTCAGGATATGTAATTGACCTCGAACTTTCAATTATTAAATATAATATAACCCGAGCGGTAAGGTTATATTATTGTGGGAACGTTTAACTAATAATAATCGCTTTATACAGGGTGTCCCGTAAATAGTGTAAGAACCGGAAATGGGGGGTAGCTGAGACGATTCTGAACAACAATTTCCTTTGCAAAAATGTCGGATGGAGCTTCGTTTTTGAATTATTAACGAAAAACACTGACCAATCACGGCGCTCGCCTTCCGCGTGCTCAGGGCCGTCCGACCTCGGAGAGCCACCGCGCCGGGTAGGTAGCAAGATGCGCGTTGAAGATACATCGAGGAACGAATACAAATAATTAAAAATACTACCACTGCAATGTTACCTAATTCGTTAATTACTACGTAATTAGTACGTAAATTACTAAATCGAATTTATTAATTATTTGTATTCGCTGTTTCCAAGGAAGAAGGAATAAAATCTCGGAATTTTTAGGAAATTAACCCTTCGCCACTCGAGTGACGCTTCTCGCCAGCAGAGTGTTTTTAAAATTAAAATAAAATTATCATCAGAAAATTAAAATAAATACGGTAAGAACCATTTGTAACCGTTTGTTATTAAAAACTGTACTGGAAAAGCAGACTGGATTTCTGTGTACCGAAACATTCCTCGAATGCAAAGGGTTAATAGAGAAATAATTGAAATTCGACTTACCCATTCATCTGCAAGTTGACCTACTGCGCTGACAATAGGGCCCGGCCAATGCACCGCTGTCGATCACGGCAAGGTCGAAGACCCGAACGAAAATCAGCTGATGGGTCAGCCCGGTCACTGCACCGCTTTTCACCCCGAAAACACTTTACAGCACGGTCACTCGCACTTTTCACTTTCACATACCGTGCGTTCCGTTGCACCCTTCTTCGATTGTTGCTCCTTCCTGGGTTGATGGCGGTGTCTGGATGTTGCTCCCTCCTGAATTGTTACTCCTTCCTGAATTCTTGTTGCTCCATGAATTGTTGCTCCTTCCTGGATTGTTGCTTCTTCGAACCTTGCTCCCTTCAGGATTGTTGTTCCTTTTCGCTGGGATAATGGGCGCGATACGTGCGGGCGGCTTTCTTCGCGTTCCCCTTGGACTCCGCGAAAACGAAGAACGAATGATAATACTCTGCGTTTGTTCGCTTCCATCGCGTGTGTCCGCTCCTGTTCAGAAACGCGGAGGTTCTGTGAAAAATTTTGACTGACAAATTGCATTTCCCTCCCCGAAAAAAGTTCCATGTACGGCTACCCATTGTCGCGTGACTCGGAATTACCTGCGATCGGCGAAGGTGCAGACCATGTTTGCCGCAAATGTTTGCTGCTAACCGTACGGTCGACTCTTCTAATCGAATTTTTCAGATTCACCGTGAATATTTTTTCATGGAAAATTTGTTGTAAAGAAGAAAGAAGAATATACCATGAAAAATTCCATGCTTTTAAATTTAAGATTATAAATAAAAAGGTATTGTTTATAAAAAATACTCCACAAAGAAGGAGGCAGTATATAATAGATAATATGCGATAATAAAAAATATTGTAGCAACAAAAAACAAAAATATTTAACAAAAATATTAAATAATATTTCTTCTAGTTTTTATTTCTGAAATAAAAATTCCAAGAAGAAATATTTTTTAATATTTTCGTCAAATATTTTTGTTGTACAATTAAATATGTTTTGTGTACAAAAATATTAACGGTGAATCTTAAAAATTCGAATAGAAGAGCCGAACGCACGGTTAGCAGCAAACATTTGCGGCAGTTTTGCAGTAATAAAAAAATAACTCCGCCAGGGTCAACTAGCCGAAGGGACGTTTGGCTTTGTGCGATACACGGCACGTTCGTCGATCGCAGGTAATTCCGAGTCGCGCGACAATGGGTTGCCGTACCTGAGACTTTTTCGGGGAGGGAAATGCAATTTGTCAGTCAAAATTTTTCACAGAACCTCCGCGTTTCTGAACAGGAGCGGACACACGCGATGGAACGAACAAACGCAGAGTATTATCATTCGTTCTTCGTTTTCGCGGAGTCCAAGGGGAACGCGAAGAAAGCCGCCCTGCACGTATCGCGCCCATTATCCCAGCGAAAAGGAACAACAATCCTGAAGGGAACAAGGTTTCGAAGAAGCAACAATCCAGGAAGGAGCAACAATTCAGGGAGCAACAAGAATTCAGGAAGGAGTAACATCCAGACACCGCCATCAACCCAGGAAGGAGCAACAATCGAAGAAGGGTGCAACGGAATGCACCGGTATGTGAAAGTGAAAAGTGCGAGTGACCGTGCTGTAAAGTGTTTTCGGTTTGAAAAGCGGGTGCAGTGACCGGGCCCTATTGTCAGCGCAGTAGGTCAACTTGCAGATGAATGGGTAAGTCGAATTTCAATTATTTCTCTATTAACCCTTTGCATTTGAGGAATGTTTCGGTACACAGAAATCCAGTCTGCTTTTCCAGTACAGTTTTTAATAACAAACGGTTACAAATGGTTCTTACCGTATTTATTTTAATTTTCTGATGATAATTCTTATTTTAATTTTAAAACACTCTGCTGGCGAGAAGCGTCACTCGAGCGCGAAGAGTTAATTTCCTAAAAATTCCGAGATTTTATTACTTCTTCCTTGGAAACAGCGAATACAAATAATTAATAAATTCGATTTAGTAATTTACGTACTAATTACGTAGTAATTAACGAATTAGGTAACAATTGCAGTGGTTGTTAGAATCTAAGGGTTCTAACCGAGGTCCGGAATGAGGGAGTTGACAGGGAAAGAGAACTTGTACAAATTTGATTTATCTTTTCGTTTGTCGCAAAGCGACAAACCGTTTATTTTTTACAAAAATTAAAAAACGTAAAAAAAATCAAATACACCAAAAAAAATAAATATAATTTTTCAGCAACGGCCAGGGGGGTGGAAGGCCTCGCCGGTGTTGCCTGAGGGGTTCGATCCTTGATTGCTGAAACAAAGGATCGACCAGAATTAAATACGTGATTGCACGTATCGTAAATACGCTCGTCAGCTGTTCGCCTCGCTCTCCTCGCGACTATCGTCGCGCTTGGAGGGGGGAGATCAGCTGTCGTTAAGCGTAAGCAAGTGGATTGTATTTTATTGTTGCTCGCGAATCGTTATTAATTAAAACGATCGACGAGACTTTCGCCCTGAACAGCGGAGAATTGACTCGTAACTGTCGGAGGCTCTGTGTCGCTACGGACGGGTCACCAAATGGAGGTCGTAAAGCTCCAAGTGGGTGGATCCCGTGAGCACGCTCACCGCGCAGATCGACGTAGGTACGTCGTGCAAGGGAATTTCCTACAACGCTTTATAACTACTACACAGCGACCGATTATTTCGGGGACTGTGCAGTAAGCGAATTTACAGTAGGAATCCCAAGCAGGTCCACCCTCACTATAAAGCCTACTCGGCGACCGTTTGTACGGGGACCGTATGTGGTAGGCGGCGTGAAGAGTGGGAGGCGCTTTAGAATCCGAACTCCGCCGGTGGGTGTACGGTCGACTCGTACACCAACGGGTTTTCGGATAGGGTTCGCAGTGACCTTTGCACGGAGAGCTCTCCACGAGGCGGTACCGAACTATCGGTAGGACCTTTGGGAGGCTCCAAAGCCGTATAGCTTTAAAGGGATTCTAGGTGCGTGCACCCTGAGTCCCCTTACGTCGCGGTCGCGGCAACGACTGCAACGTACAATCAACTTCTCGCGTCCGCGGTCACGTCACGCGCTGCGTGCACTAGACCACTTCCTTTGCTAAAGTGATTGTTCTTTTTTTTGAAATTTCAAATCGCAGCAACGATGAGAATTCTTTACAGAGTCCAAATTTATTATTTCTTGCCGAGAAGCTGTTTGCTTGCTCGGCGGAGCGCGTACTTGAGGAGCGAGATCGTCTGGGATCCGCTCCCGTTGGCAGTCGGCTCGTGAATAATTTCCAAAATCGACGAGCATCGACAGACGAAGACTCGGTCGCGCCTCGTCGTCGCGACGTGGCGCTGTCGAATCTGATTGTCGATCTCTTTTCAATTAACGATACGGTTCTCTCTCTCGATGCTGACGTCACTATGCCGTTTAAATGGCGTTTGAAGCGAATCTTCGCGTGAGGTCAGCGTACAAAACACGTAAACGGCCGCGGTTTTAAACTGTCTGTACGCCGAACGAACTCGGCGACAGCTTAACCTTCCGGAATGTCACGTACACAAACGGATACGGGACTCGCGGCCGAGAAATAATATTTCACGGACGAACGCGAATTTAAATAGTTTTCAACATATTTAAACAGTGGTAGTATTTTTAATTATTTGTATTCGTTCCTCGATGTATCTTCAACGCGCATCTTGCTACCTACCCGGCGCGGTGGCTCTCCGAGGTCGGACGGCCCTGAGCACGCAGAAGGCGAGCGCCGTGATTGGTCAGTGTTTTTCGTTAATAATTCAAAAACGAAGCTCCATCCGACATTTTTGCAAAGGAAATTGTTGTTCAGAATCGTCTCAGCTACCCCCCATTTCCGGTTCTTACACTATTTACGGGACACCCTGTATAATGATGGATTAAAAAAGTTAGGTAACTCTGATTTAATAATAAAACTAGATATATTCTTAAACCAACAAGTAAGATATAAGTGTCTTGTGTCAGTTATGTCGCGTTCAAAAAATGATTATATTTACCTAAAATGATCTTGCGCGGTGTTGACGCACTGGCGATGCGGGGGTAAGTCGGTTGACAATAAAGGCCGTAATAGAATTTATGCCGGTTCACGGATTCTATATGGTTTAAAATTGATACGAAAGGGTACTGTAGCCCGATCTCACGAGATGCAACTGACTGTCAGAACCGTGGACAGCGTAACGAGACGCGATGTTAACTCTAAACGTAACTGTACGATTCTGATCCCCTGAGTAAGGAAACCAAGGGGTTTATATACCCAACAATCTGTGGGGGTGGATTCAGATGCACGTTGGACATTACCATATTTGGTAATCTCTGAACTTCGTTTGTCACCGAGCAGCTGCATTTCGTAGGAACTGATTTCTACATTCCAAAGGGTAGATAAGGTAGCAGGGCGTTTTCCTAATGCACGCAAGTGGTACGGAAAAATTGGGGGAACGAACGTTCGGCATACGTAACAGTATGATTCGTGATGAACGAATTAACCGCAAATCATTCGATGACCATTGTGTTATTCAAAACCCCCATTCCTGATAATTTGAAGTAGTTGATCACAAATTAATACTGTATATTGAATGTATCGGCTCCTGTCGAGCGTCGTTTTATTCATATATTATAAATTATTTATATATTTATGAGTATATAAATAATAAATTTTATGTGATATTATTGGGATTATATATTGTATACCAATTGTTAGAATGTGGAGGGCTCAAACACTGATTTGAGAACCTCGTCTAACGGGGGTCCGGATCACGAGGGAATAGGAGGATGGAAAAGTAATTGTCACACGTTATATATATTTCACGTCGTCGAAAGAGTTCGACGACGTCGTTTATTGTGGACCTTTAAATGCGAACAGCCTGTCTTAATTAGATTATACGCGACAAAACCTCGCCTGTCTGACCGGCGTCTGGCGTGTGCTCGCGTCACGCTGTTCTGAAACAAAAGAGACGGAACGAGGTGTAAATATACGGTAACGTTTGTCACTCTCTCCGTCTCGTTTTAATGTTCACTGCGCTCCCTGGTTGTGCTTGTCGCACTCAGGAGCGGGAAACTCAGCCGCCGCGTTACGCAGCTAAGCTAGTGGACTGTATATGTTTGTGTGTCGTTCCCTTTAAACCGGGAAACGTCTGATTGCAGTTTTGGGGAAGACGAGATTCAACCTCGTTTCTTTCCTCGACTGCTGGTATCGACTGTCGTAGGAGAGGGTAACGGATGGAGGTTGTAAGGCTGCAACCGTACCCGGTCCTTGGCCCTTTACCACCTTCTTACGTGCGTACGGGCACGGTGTGGTGCGGTTTGCCAACGGCGCCCTTGGGTCGACTTACTATTGGGCCTGACACCACGTTGCTTAATGAATCAACGTCCTACGCGCAGCGACCGTACTAGGCTGGCGATCTTTGGGCGTGTTCTCGCGATTCGCCTGTAAGCTGGGAGTTAAATTGTCCCACACTTCGACTGGAAGATGGCAAAGCCACCCAGGGTATTTTATACGCCCCTGGATTGTGGGTTTCCGAGCCGTTTGACAGTCAAGGAGGTTCGAGGGTCAACCTCGATACCTCCGACACGACCCCTGATTACAGCGATACGTGTTTTTTTTGTTCCTTTTTTTCAGACAAAGGTGGGTCGTAGCCACTGCTGAATACTTCGGACACGACCTCTGATTACAGCGATACGTGTCTGTATTCAGGCTGAGGTGGATCGTACCCACTGCTGAATTCGAAAATCTCGGATTATAACCTGCGAGATCTTTACAGTCTTTGGATCAGGTCGTGTTCCGACCTGATCTGTTTAATTGGTAAACGGCTCTGACGGAAGTTCACGGGATGGGGTTGGTTTCACAACCCTGTTCCGTATTGAACGTCCTACGGAGGTTCACGGGATGGGGTTGGTTTTACACAACCCGTTCCGTATTGAACGTCCTACGGAGGTTCACGGGATGGGGTTGTTTTACAACCCGTTTCCGTATTGAACGTCATGTGCAAGTTCAACGCGGATAGGATTGTTTTGAAATCCGTTCCGTATTGAACTTGTTGTTCACGTTACGTCTCTTTTAAATAGTAAACGGGTTGTGGAAGTTCACGGTATGGGCATGTTTTACAATCCTGTTCGTATTTGAACTTCCTGCCCCACGTTTACAATTTCGTCCGACAAGTTCGAGTGACTCGAAACTATTCGAAAGTCTTGGAATTACGAGCGGGATCGTATGCCCATCTGCTCACTGCGGTTCCAAGTATAAGAGTGACGATCTAGCCGGCTAGTCAAATTCGGAGGGGAGAATCATCACGACTAGCGGCTCTGTAGACGAATTTGAATCGTCTTTGTCCAACTTATTATTGTCGTACCTTCTCTTTCTACACGCGCCGAGACGTTAGCTCGAAATCACGCGTAGTTTCGTCGAATCACGTGATGTTTCGAAGAAATCCGTATGAGACAGTTTTTATAACCTGTCTTGTTTTCGCGTAGCGGACACGAGAACCGAACGTTCTCGAGTCGGGTTACATACGCAGAAAAACAATACCGGGTGACGAATAATATTCCACTATTCTTGTATGTTTCGAATTAACGCGATATTTAAACACAATTATTGTTTTGATAAATCATAATAATTATTAATACTCGAGCTGTAGATATTAATGAATAGTTATACAGGGTGTTTGGCCACCCCTGAGAAAATTTTAATGGGAGATTCTAGAGACCAAAATCAAGAATACCAATTTGTTGATTGAAATTTTGTTAAGAAATTATTAAGACAGCAACCTGCGAATAGCTGCGTACGCGCGAAATCTTTTTCACATCTTTCAATTTAAGTATATTTGAAAACTTAATAACGGTTCTGTTAGTATGTGTTTAATCCGAACTTGAAGTGGTATCGACAGTAGTATCGTGGTAAACGAAAGGTTCGAAGGACCATCCCTTTTCAAGGGACTAACTAGACGAATTGGTTTCTATGTTGATTAAAACTCAACAAGGAATATACACGTGACCGAATCTACACGCAGACTGTGTTGTAAGACGATCTGTACTAATTTCTAAAAGCGAACTATATGGTGATTGAAATGCTAAGCGAAGTGGTTTGGTTCTATGCTAAAACCCAAGTGTTTGGATGTCATAAACGAAGTGACGGCGTTCCGCCGTTTTTCCAAGGCGTTGGCCTTCCGCGGCCTGCTCCCTTGCCGCCCGCGGCCGAGGGAAAGGCCGCGAAGGTGCGACCAGGGCGCCCTCCCCAAAACGGCAGCAGCGACGCTAACCGTTGCTCAGGGGGGCGACCTGACACTCGCGGGGGCGATGCAGCTCGCCAGGGATAATATATCCCTGGAGGAGCTTGGCATCGCTTCCGTGAGGGCGAAGAGGGCCGTGACCGGGGGTCTCCTGCTGGAGATCCCCGGTCCAGAGGGCGGCGAGAAGGCGGACCGACTCGTTCAGAAGCACCGGGAGCAGCTGGGCGAGCGGGGTGGCCGGGTCGCCCGGCCCACGAACCGTACAGAGATGCGCGTTTGTGGGCTGGACGATTCGGTCACCGCACAGGATGTGTCCCGTGCCCTAGCGAGGGCGGGTGAGTGCTCTGAGGGAGACATGCAGGTCGGAGAACTCCGCAGGTCTCCTTCCGGCCTGGGGTCGGTGTGGGCCCTGTGTCCCCTCTCCGCCGCCCGTAAGGTGGCGGAATCCAGGAGGGTATTGGTGGGGTGGGTATCGGCGCGAGTGGAGATAAACATGGGGAGGCCAGCCGATCACAGGGTGGGGAGCAAAAAGTGCTCTCCTCCCTCCGGGAAAGGGAAGAAGAAGCGGCCCACCCCGATTCAGGCACCGCGGTTGCTGGCATCGTCCACAATGGAGGTGGACGGTGCCACGGGGACGGACAGCCGGGAGGTGGCTGGGACGGCCGGTAAATAATGGCACCCCGCCTCCTCCTCCAGGCCACTCGCCCACTGCCGCGCGGCACAGGACATGATGTCCCAAGTCCTCACCGAGTGGGGGGTTGGCCTGGCGGTCGGCGCCGAGCCGTACCGCGTGCCTGCTCACCCACATTGGGTGGGCGACGCGGACGGCTTGGTGGCGACGATATGGGGAGGAGGCGACGGGTCTTTAGCAACTGGCAACGCCTTTAACACTCTGCCCTGGAAGGAGATAAGGAGGGGGCTCGAATATCATCGGGTTCCCTCTGGTCTCGGGGCGGTCATCGGGGATTATCTCCGCGGCAGGTGGATCGAGTATCCTGGCCGGGATGGACATATGCGGAGGGAGGTGTACTGCGGGGTTCCGCAGGGGTCGGTCTTCGAGCGTTGCGGGCCGACCTCCCCGACGGCGTCAGCGCCGTGTGTTATGCAGACGATACACACTGGGTGCTGGCCGTCGGGGCGCACTGGGGGGGTGGCCCAAGCGTCTCGCGGAGGAGGGAGCGCAACGCGTCGTCGGCCGGATCAGAGGGATGGGGATGACGGTGGCGGTCCATAAGACCGAGGTGATAGCGTTCCATTCACCTCGGCAGGATCCGACGCCCACACTGATCCGGGTGAGTGAGGCTAATATCGAGGTGAAGCCCCAGATGAGGTATCTGGGGCTGATCCTCGATAGCCACTGGCGCTTCGAGGAGCATTTCCGCTGCCTGGTCCCCCGGTTGGAGAGGATGGTCGGGGCTTTGGGCCGGATTCTGCCCAACCTGGGGGGGCCCGGCGGGCCGAGTTCGCCGCCTCTATGTGGCAATGGTTCAGTCGGTGGCCCTATACGGGGCCCCCGTCTGGGCGGACGACCTGGCGGCCTCCCGGCGCAGCATGACTATGCTGCGTCGGGTGCAGAGGCGGATGGCTCTAAGGGTCGTCCGCGGGTACCGGACCGTGTCGCATGAGGCGGCGACGGTTCTTGCGGGGATGCCGCCCATGGATCTCCTCGCGCGGTCGCACGCGATGATGTATCGTCACCGCGTCGACCGTCGCGCGGGGGTGGGGGCGGTCCCGGGTGTGCAGGAACCTGCTTGGGGCGAGTTGAAGCGCCAGGCCCGGCAGTCCGTGGTGCACGCGTGGCAAGAGCGGTTGGCTCTGCCTACCGCGGGGCACCGGACAGTCGGGGCTGTTCGGCCACTCCTATGTGAGTGGCTGGACAGAGGCCATGGAAGCCTCACTTACAGGATGGCACAGGTGTTCTCGGGGCATGGCAGCTTCGGGAGATACCTGTGCCGGATAGGGAAGGAGCCGACGGCGCGTTGCTGCCATTGTGACGCTGAGCAGGACACGGCGGAACATACCCTCGAGGTATGCGCTGCATGGGAGGGTGAACGCCGTGTCCTGATCGGCGTCATCGGGCGGGATGTCTCGCTGCCGGGCATGGTGCGCGCCATGCTCGGCAGCGAGGAGAAGTGGAGGGCCGTGGCCTCCTTCTGCGAAATCGTAATGTTGCAGAAGGAGACCGCGGGAAGGGAGCGCGAGCGTCAGCGGCGTGCTGAGGCTCGCGCTCGTTTGGTGGCGAGAGAGCGTCGCCTGGGCGTCAGGCGACGCGGGCGGCCCCCTCGGCGTGGCGCATGACCCAGGCTGGGAGGGGGGTTCCTGATAGGAGTCGAAGTGGACCTCGTCCTGCCGCTATGAGACAATGTGATTACGCGGGGGGGACCGTTTATCCTCCCAAATCGTGCGGAAGGGTCACCGTGGGGTTTTTATGGGTAGGTCCCGCGCCCGTTATAATGGGCGCGGGGAATCCCACACACCCCTCCCGCCTCTCCCCAAAGAGGTGGGAGGGAGTCTTTCGAAGATCTTTCCCCACGACACCACTGCTCGCAATAACGCTTCCGGCGCGTACTGAAACAGTGCATCCTCGCCTGGTTACGTAATATCTGGTCCGGTATTCCTGCTACTAGATAATCGACTAGCTCTATCTGGTTTGCGTTCGGGATGCGATTTTTGCTTTTATCACCTTATCGTGATAATAGTTCTCGAAAGGCTCACACCCCGTTTCCAAGTGCGTTCTTGGAAACGTTGACGCGCGACAATGGTGCTGAGTCTGTGATGAAACATATTTTCGAATTCCACTAATAAGGCGTCAACGCTCATTTCGATGAACCGAGGATGGGAGTGCATCCATTCACGAGCTTTCCCCTGAAATCTCATTCCTATTAGAATTTTCGCCTCATCGTCGTTCAGGCGGTAGGTCGCGTGCAGTATCCGTACCTGTTTCAACCAGCTCGGGAAATCCTCCGACGTGCCGTCGAAGTAGCCAAGCAATTCAGCAATGGTCTTGACGCCTATCCGTGAATTTTGTGGTGCGGACCGCTCTGCTCCAGACGGCCCCGACTGCAGCATACCTCGAGCTATAGCCAGTTCGCATTGTGCGAGTTCAAGCTCACTCTCCATCAGGACCTTTTCCCGTCGAAGTAGGTCCATTCCCGATGTTGTTGTACCATTTCCTCGGTTACTGTCGTAACCGGCACGTTCATTCCTCCATGTGCGCCTTCCTCCTCCGCAGAAAAACGGCTGAAGAGGCGCCATCCCTTCGCGATTTCACTCCGTCTTCGTCAGAACTCATCCATACCCCCGAACGGGTAAAATTCGTGCAGCCGCACAGTAGCTCGGCTTTTGTGCCGGTCTGTACCTCTAAATTATGGACTTTTAAGAGTTCCTTTAGGTCAGTCACCGTGTAATTGATCGCGTCCTTGCCTCTAGGCATTTTTCCTCTATGTGTCACTGCACCGTCACTGACACATCGCACACAATTTGTATTGTCACCTTACTTCCCGATCCGCGTTTCTCTGTATCCCAGCTGAGCCCCCAATTTTATAGGATCAGGAACAGTAATAACAGATATGAATATTATTAAAATAAACACTACTTTTCAACTTAACATAACAAATCAAACTGAACGTAACTACACCAAACTAAACGCTTTAAATTAAACTGCAATTATATCGTACGCCTCTATTTTTAATACATGTTTTCTCGTTTCGACTTCGCCGTTCGACTGACTGTCGATCGTACCAACGCATTTCTTAGGTGGTCGCGCTTAGCCCGTTGCGATGATAAACATCTTGTCAACGCACCCTTGCCCCGCGATGAGCTTCGGCCCGGTCATGCCGCGTACACAGGTACTCGCCGATACACCCTGACTCTCCCCTTTCTTACACTCCCCTTTCTACAGTTAGTTAGTAAGTTGTCAGTTAGCTAGTTAGATTCCAGTTAGTTAGTTAGTTTAGTAAGTTTGTCAGTTAGTAAGTTAGGTAGCTGTTAATTAGTATTTCAGTTAGTTTAGTTAGTTTGCAGTTAATTAGTTAGTTTGTCAGTTACTTAGTTAGGTTTGTTAGTTAGTTAGTTTGGAGTTAGTCAGTTAGTTTGCACTTTGTTAGTTAGTTTGCAGTTAGTTAGTCAGTTTGTCAGTTAGTAGTTAGTTTGCTATTAGTTAGTTTGTCAGTTAGATAGTTAGTTTGTCAGTTAGTTTGTTTGTTTGCTGTTTGTTAGTTAGTTAGTCTGTTACTTTGTTAGTATATGAGTTAGTTAGTTAGTTAGTTAGTTAGATTGTCAATTTGCTGGCACTTTTGTAAGTTAGTTAGTTAGGTTGATAATTCATTAGTAGTTTGTCAGTTAGTTTGTTAGTTTGCAGTTAGTTAGTTAGTTTGTCAGTTAGTTAGCTAGTTCGCAGTTTGTTAGATAGTTTGTTAGTTAGTTAGCTATTTAGTTAGGTATTTGTCAGTTGGTTAGTTAGTTTGTTTGCAGTTAGTTAGCTATTAGTTAGTTTGCAGTTAATTAGTTAGTTTGTCAGTTAGTTAGTTAGTTTGCAGTTAGTTAGTTTGTCAGTTAGTTAGTTTGTTAGTTAGTTAGTTTGTCAGTTAGTTAGTTAGTTTGTCAGTTACTTAGTTAGTTTGTCAGTCAGTTAATTAGTTTGTCAGTTAGTTAGTTAGTTAGTTAGTTAGTTATTTGTGAGTTACTTCACAATTAGTTAGATTGTAAGTTAGTTAGTATGTTTCTCAGTCAGTTAGTTAGTTTCCAGTTAGTTAGTTAGTTTCCAGTTAGTTAGTTACTTAGTTAGTTAGTTAGTTAGTTTGTCAGTCGGTTAGTTAGTTTACAGTTACATGGTTAGTTTGTCAGTTAGTTAGCGAGTTTGCAGTCAGTTTGTTAGTTTGCTAGTTAGTTAGTTAGTTGGTTAGTTTGTCTGTTAGTTGCAACCAGTTAGTTAGTTAATTCGTTAGTTTGCCAGTTAGTTAGTTTGCAGTTTAATTAGGTAGTTTGTCAGTTAGTTAGTTTGTCTGTTGCATAGTTAGTCTGATAGACAGTAAGTTAGTTTGCAGTTAGATAGTTACTTAGTCAGTTAGTTAATTAGTTTGCGGTTAGATAGTTAGTTGGCAGTTAGTTAGCTAGTTTGCAGTTAGTTAGTTGGTTCGTTAGTTAGTTAGTTAGTTAGTTAGTTTGTCTGTTAGTCAGTCAGTTTGTTAGTTAGTTTGTCAGTTAGTCAGTCAGTTTGTTAGTCAGTTTGTCAGTTAGTCAGTCAGTTTGTTAGTTAGTTACTTAGTTAGTCAGTCAGTTGTTAGTTAGTTACTTAGTTACTTGGATAGTCTGCAGTTAGATAGACAGTTTGATAGTTAGTTATTTAGTTAGTTTGTAGTTAGTTGTTTGTTCAGTTAGTTAGTTTCTTAGTTAGTTAGTTAGTTTAGTTAGATAGATTGTTACCTAGTAAGTTTGATAGTTAGTCAGTTGGTAAGTTAGTTGGTTAGTTAGTTTCTGTTTGTTAGTTAATTTGTCAGTTAGTTAGTTTAGTTTGTCAGTGAGCTCCTTAGATAGTTAGATAGTTTGTAAGTTACTTAGTTAGTTTGTCCGTTAGATAGTATCTTTGTCTGTTAGTTTGTTAGCTAGCAGTAAGTTGGTTAGATAGTTAGTTACTTAGTTAGTTAGTTAGTTAGTTAGTTTGTCAGTTAGTTAGTTAGTTTGCCTTTACTTAGGTTTATCTTTTAGTCAGTTAGATTGTCAGTTAGTTAGTTAGTTTGCTGTTAGTTAGTTATTTTTGCTAAATAGTTAGTTAGTTAGTTGTTTAGGTTATTAGTTCGCAGTTAGTTAGTAGTTGGCTAGTTAGTTACTTATTTTGCAGTTAGTTAGTTAGAATGTGAGTCAGTTAATTAGTTTGCTGTTAGTTAGTTACTTGTTTAGGTTATTAGTTCGCAGTTAGTTAGTTAGTTATTTTGCAGTTAGTTAGTTAGAATGTGAGTCAGTTAATTAGTTTTGCTGTTAGTTAGTTAGTTTGTTAGATAGTTACTTAGCTAGCTAGTTAGTTAGTTTGTCAGTTAGATAGTAAGTTTGCAGTTAGTTAGTTAGTTTGTCAGTTAGTTAGTTATTTGTCAGTGAGTTACTTAGTTAGTTGGATAGTTTGTCAGTTAGTTACTTAGTTTGCTGATAGGTACTTAGTTTGTCACTTAGTTAGACAGTTTGCAATTAGTAAGGTAGTTTGTTAGTTAGTTAGCTTGCCAGTTAAATAGTTAGCTTGTCAGTTAGTTAGTTAGTTTGCAGTTAGTTAGTTAGTTTGTCAGTTAGTTAGTTAGTTAGTTTGTTAGTTAGTTAGTAAATTAGTTAGTGAGTTAGAGAGTTAGTTTGTTAGTTAGTTTGATAGTTAGTATTTGCAGTTAGTTAGTTAGTTTGTTAGATAGTTAGTTAGCTTGTTAGATAGTGAGTGCGTTAGATAGTGTGTAAGTTTGATATTTGGTAAGTTATTTAGTTACTTAAGTTAGTTAGTTTGCAGGTTGTTTGTTAGTTTGTTAGTTAGTTAGTTAGTTAGCTTGTTTGTCTGTTAGTTTGTAATTTAGTTAGACAGTTTGCAGTTAGTTAGTTTGTCAGTTAGTTAGTTAGTTTGCAGTTAGTTAGTTAGTTTGTCTGTTAGTTAGTTGGATTGCGGTTAGTTAGTTAGCTTCTCAGTTAGTTAGTTAGCTTGGAGTTAGTCACTTAGTCTGCTGTTAGTTAGTTAGCTTTCTAGATAGTTAGTTAGATATTTAGTGCGTTTGTTTGTAAGTTAGTTAGATTGTCAGCTAGTTAGTTTGTTTCTTTGTTAGTTATTTAGTTATTTGTTACTCAATTAGTTTGTCGGTTAGTTCCGTTAGTTTTGCAGTTAGTTAGTTTTCCAGTTAGTTAGTAGTTTGCAGTTAGTTACTTAGTATGTCAGTTAACGAGTGCGTTTGTTAATTAGTTAGTTAGCTTGTTAGATTGTTAGTTAGTTAGTGAGTTAGTGAGTTCGTTTGTTAGTTAATTAGTTATTTAGATAGTTTGTTAGTTAGTTAGTTAGTTTGCAGTTAGTTAGTTAGTTTGTTAATTAGTTTGTTAGTTAGTTAGTTTGCCAGATAGTCATTCAGTTTTCAGTTAGTTAGTTTGCCAGTTATTAGTTAGTTCGTTGGTTAGTTAGTGTAGTAGTTAATTCGTTCCTCAGTTAGTTAGTTAGTTTGTCAATTAGTTAGTTTAACAGTGGTCAGTTAGTTTGACGTTAGTTTTGTTAGCTTGTTAGATAGTGAGTTAGTTAGATAGTGAGTCAGTATGTCAGTTAGTTAGTTATTTAGTTAGTTAGTTAATTAGTTAGTTTTTCAGTTAGTTAGTTAGTTAGTTTGTCAGTTAGTCATTCAGTTTGCAGTTAGATAGTTTGGCAATTACTTAGTTTGTTTGTCAGTTAGTTAGTTAGTTTGCAGTTTGTTAGTTAGTTTATTAGTTAGTTCATGATTATATATTATGTTCATGAAAAACAACTGATCCATTGGCGATTTTGCCCTGGGCATTTGGAACGGGGCCCATGCGACAAACGCAGGCCCAACACGGCACTGAAATGAAGGTGGTGGGGCACATTTGCCGTCCCAATCTGCTAGAGTATCGCTTACACCCCTCGGTTTTTCCTCAGGTGCCTACCCGAGGTCCCTCGGGCCGGATGGGCTTTTACTACCGGTTTCTTTTGTTCAAAACCGCAAAATCTCGAACTTTGAGGCCATTTTTCGACATTATCCCATCTGATATCGAAGTTAAAAATGGTATCAGTCGATTCGCCTTGGCGAGACCTTTCCAACGGTGTATAGCATATGCTGTACGCTCTTGGGTCAGTAAACCCCTCTATGACTTAACATTGTCCTTTAGAACTCTTGCCACAAATGATTTTGAGAAAAATTTATACAAGTTAATGAACAATGCAGTGTTTGGTAAAACTATGGAGAATGTGCGCAATCATGTAGATGTAAAATTAGTAACAAAATGGGAAGGGAGATATGGTGCGGCGGCATTGATCGCTAAACCAAATTTTCACAGTCGCAGCATATTTTCGGAAAACTTAGTTGCAATCGAGCTGCGCAAACTGTCCGTAAAATTGAACAAACCAATCTATGTGGGTATGTGTATACTAGATATATCTAAGGTTTGTTTGTATGAATTCCATCACGACTACATGTTACCCACACATAGCGATAAATGTAAAATGATGTATACCGATACAGACAGTTTAATTTATCACATCGAGTGTGACAATATTTATGAACTTATGATACGAGACATTGCCCGATTTGACACGAGCGATTATCCATCAGATAATCGATATGGTATTCCGCTTGTCAATAAGAAGATACCAGGTTTAATGAAAGACGAAAATAATGGTGCGATTATGACCGAATTTGTTGGACTGAGAGCAAAGATGTACGCCATGCAAGTCGATGGCAAGAACGATACGAAGAAGGTGAAAGGTGTCAAGAGTAATGTTGTAGCACGAACTATAACATACGATGATTATGTGCAATGTTTGATGGGCGAGGTTGAAAAGATTTGCCACCAATCGTGTATAAGATCCACGTTGCATGAAGTGTACACGATATCAGAAACAAAAATTGCTCTGAGTCCACACGACGACAAACGATATATTGTACCATATTCAACCGAGACCTTACCATGGGGGCATTATAAAATACCGTCTTAGGCGCACCAGTATACATATGTTTTGTAACTCAAACACAGACCTCGGTAACATTGTCTCGCGATGATGCTCTCGATTGCGAAGAACGCAAAATTTGCAGAATGCTGTGGGGGAAGCTTGGAGCATGCAATTCTACTAACGTTAGCAGATACAAGCGAGTGTCACCGCTGTTCCTAAGAAGACCAAGTCCTCCCCCCACCTGAATAATTTACTATATAAACCGTTGTACAACCAGCCCGCGTCATTTTCAAAAGTGTATCTGTGAAAAACGTAAAAGTAATACAAGTGAGAAGTGAAAATGGTTGCAGATAGATGGGACCTCGGTATGTAAGCAGATAGAATTTATTTTTTATCAAAATAGTCCAACCTAATATTCTAATATGATCATTCTCATCCCACAGCTGGAATCGTCACCTATGATGATCGACACATCAGCAATACATATGCGGAGGCGATGCTGCCTACAGATGTATACCACCTCATCAGACAACGCACCTGTTTGCGAGGAGGCATGTGTTGGAAAGACACCGATGAGGGAGTTCGAATATGCGAGGGGTGTTTTCATACACTTCCGCCACGGGAAGCTGCGGAATACATAAGAGAGCCCGTGCATCTGCTAGTGGCGGGCTATGCACGGGCCCATGCCCTAGCCACCTGTAGGCTATGCCACAACCGCATGTATTCGAGGGGTAATTTCGAGAATTGTGTAACATGCGTTACAGCAGTATTACATACCCCGCCCATGGCAATACCAGCGTGTCCAGTCATTGTATGTGATTATTAATATATTTTTTCCATTATAAACATATATGCAATAAAAAAACAATTTATATACATGGTACTATGATCAATGTCACCACACCGCATCTCCCCCATCCCTCATCACACATCTCATTTCATTAACTTATATAAATTTTTTTGAAGCTTGCAAAACGTTAAAAAAGATTCGTAAGATGTATTCCGAAAGTTCATAATTTTATAAAATTGCTACGAAGGAGGGGGAAAGAAATTAGATGTCTTTTTTGAAATCTATGTTTCTCTGCTCTACTTTCAAAGCAATATTTATCGGCATGATTGCATACATTTTCCATAGTTTTACCAAACATCGTATTGCTAATTAACTTGTATAAATTGTTTTCGAAGCTTACAAATAAACGTTTAAAAAAGAAAAAAATATTAAGATGTACAGTATTTTCTCTATATAAGCTCGGAACTCGTCCACGATATAGGCAAATATCATATCCCCTCTACTTATCCCCACTGCGTACCGTTAGAACTAAGCACTCGCTGTATCGGCGAGTATGCCTTCCTATGGGCGGTTCCCCAAGATAGCGGCGCGTTTGACAGTCGGTCGTCGAACATTGTCATACGATACGGGCTCAAATTACTAAGGCAACACTAGTGCAATAATACAAATTTTTTATTTTTCCTTTTCTTGTTTTGAAACTTTTAACATGTCTGTGACAGTTTTCTGATTTAACTAAGATCAAGTACAACATAATTTTTATTATTGTTTTTCATAAATTATAATATACATTTGACCTTTCTTTAAAGTGTATCCTCATCTGAAAAAAGGAATTGTATTTAATTGACCTATCATTTATTTGCCGAAATCGTGAGACAACTCAGAGTAAATAAGTTGGTTAAACAGTTTAAATTCGCAAGTTATGTATATCTTTTCGGGTTATATCACTATTGCAGTAAACGATCGATACATACATATATGTACTGAAGTTATGACACGATTTAACTAGTACATATACAATATTAAATCAACAACGAAATTCATCTTTATTTTTGTTCTTCCTTTTTTCAAACTTCATCAACATATTCGTGACACTTTTCTGATTAAAATGACACCAAATACGATATACAATTTAGGTCCTATTTACTAACGCAATAGAAAATCAAAGGCATGCATCGCTCAAGTGACTCCACGTCGGCTGTATCGAAACACAGGCGATGTTTTACGCGAGCCTATACAGAATCAGTATTTCATTCTGCGACCTCTACCAAGAGAGGTAGAAGTCAGAATTAGAACACCGATTTCGTATAGGCTCGCATAAACATCGCCTGTGTTTCGTTACAGCCGACCCGAAGCGAAGGAAGCGATAGCAAATTCGGCGATGCTCGGCCGCTCAGTCCCCTCTTTGTCATATGCTCGCTGTTCTTTTCTATACTCGCCGCCTCCAGTAGGCGTCAACAAAGTATCAAGAATCGTTTCTCGTCCACGATATAGCCGAGCGTTGAGCCCCGAGAGCGTCGCTTCTATAGAGACAATACTGTATTATGAAAGTTCATAATTTTATATAAAATTGCTATGAAGGAGGGGAAAGAAATTAGATCTCTTTTTAATGATGTAAATTGTTTTAAAAAATACATTTATTTCTGATTTTTTAACCACCAATTATATAATTTGAATACATTTTGTAATGCGCAAATCTTTCTTTTTTTTTGGAAAAAACAATCCTTTTCATGGATGCTACATCGAAATGTATTATCGCTATCAAGTTCTTCTAAACGCCCGATATCTTCATATACAACATCCATGGTCTCGATTGGCACATGTTCCTCCACCAAATCTACCAACCAGTCTCGTTTTTGGGATCCTTTCACATATACGAGAGTACTTGGATCGTCACCCACAACTGCCGCTGTAATCAATTGTTTTGCTTCGTGGTGTGGAACGAAACCATCCTCATTCCATGACAATCCATGGACGTTCTTCGTCACCCAAGCAGCTTGGGATTTGTCGGCTACAGACAACGCACTCCAAGTAAATGGTCTTTGGAATATATAGTGTGCGATAATGCTTCCTTTTCTCAGCACTGCAACTTCCTTTACGACAAACTTGTCGTTGTGGAAGAATCCTTGTATGTCAACAAACGTTGGTACCATCGCAACAATATCTTTGAAACTATACCGCAATATGATGTGTCCAGCTCTTAAATACTACAGATACTGCTGATGCTGCAATTTATGTGATTCTGTGCACAACGTTGGACAGTGGACAGTATTCGACGACACGATCATGCAAAATAAGACAATACGCAGTAGTATTTGTTGGTACGTTTTCTTTACAATCAAATTCTATTCGCACATCTACGGTTGCGCTCTTGATTGATTCGTTCTGTCGCGAGCAATCGATTACTACAAATGGTCCATACAACGAAAAGTTGTCTCTGTTGCAAAGCGTTTCGTAACAGTCGTATCCGTAATAAGCTTTACGAAAACGTGCATACATATCAAAAAGAATAGCATATCTGTTTTTATCAAAATCGAGATTCATGTCATCGTATGGATAAAAGTCAGAGTTTAGATAAAGTTTCACGTTGGTCAAGTTACATGCATCGAAGTTGCTCGCATCTTGAGACATGATGTTCTTTCGACCAGTCTGCAGCGCAAAAATTACATATCGCGGTTTCTCCAGCTGAGTTGCAGTTTTAACGGCCCACGAATGTTTAGTTGTACTTTGCAATAATGGGTACTCGTACAGGTCCCACGAACGAAAACTCATGCTTAGGTATTGCCCGTTTTCCAAAATCCGCAACATCGATAGTTTATTCGTATCGTTCAGTATAATGCGAGGCATTCGCCACTGTATCTTTAGTAATTCGATCTCTGGCTCCAGCGTGGAATTTGCAACGACGCTGTTGTTATCGCTGCGAGCGCGTATAAGAATGAGCTCATGACGAGCATTGATTACTATACGCTTGTAATCTTCGCAAAAACCCAACAACATGTTTAGCGGTACGCAAAAGTTAAAGTAACCTGTCGGTATGTTTGACTGTGTGACCCATCCTGCATTCCGTAAAATTAGCGATTTATCAAATGTTGATGACACGAAGGTTTTGATGGTACTTGTTATTCCAACGTTTCTGTTACGATCGATCTCCACACCATTGAGTTCATATCGAATTTCATCAAACATAAACGCAACACAATTATTTCCGAGATATGCTTCCAACTCCTTGTTTGGCTTCTTTACTGTGAATCTTCCTTCAACGTATAGAAAGCTCTCGCTTGGCAACGTGCATAAATCCTGCTGTTGTATAGGTATTCGTATCTCATCGCTGTGTCCAAACGTTGTGTTGGCGTATGGGTTATACGTATGAGTCTCCATCTTGACGATGCTGTCGTCAAAGATCGGTTTGCCTCCAATGTTTAAGATATTAGCCATTTCGTACAACAAAACCCAACGATTTCAGAAATTCAATATTCGATGCGGTGAGTTTCGCGGGTGATCCAATTGCCTTCTCGCCTGATGGTTTTAGACAGTCAATATTCGATACAGTGAGGTGTGCCGACGATTGAATTGTCTTCTCTTTGTTTTCACGTGTTGTCTGTTTCACCTGCTCCGCTTCGTTCAGCACAAGCATCTCCTACTACAGCCGTTGTCTCCGTACATGCAGTCGAACGGTGATCTGTTCCCCTCGAAAATCGAGCAATTGACCGTCTTGGTCCGCAACGCGAATCGTTAAATCCGAAATGCTTCGCGCAGTGATTGGGAGGTAAATGATCTGTGCTGGTCTTTCCGATATCTTATATCCAGGTGGAACGGTAGGCGAAAACTCATGTATCGTGTGCACGCACTTGTTATTGCTGTAAGCACCAGCCGTCACGTTGCATTCAATGCGAATAATATTTACGTTCATTATATTGATTGGTGCATCCGATTCGTGCCATTTCCGCGGTTGTAGCACCCGATTCGTCGAAAACCCCAGCAACGAGCCGATAGTATTGGGTTTGGTAAAATTTATGCTGTAATCACACTTGATTTCGCTCTTCATCGTATTGTTGTTGGCTCTAAGCATCATGGGGGGGGTTCCCTTCATTACCCTGTGAAAGCGATCGTTGCAAATACATGCGAATGTCGTCCAGCTCATAAGATCCCTCGGGAATAATGATTTCCTTATCATCGTTATCATAGTAAAATTTATTATTCGACAAATTTATATTCGGTATAGTGTAATAAGTCTCAAAGTCCATAAGACCGAGCTCATAATCACCATTGCTCAAATCGATGGCTGGAAAATAGCTTACTGCGAGAATGCTACTTTGACCGGTGAGCGTTAGCGTCAGCGACATGTTCAAACGGATACTGGAGTTAAGGTGAGCAATGACTGCCCTTAAATTGATTGTCAACCGACTGTAGAAACTGTAAACATAGCTGTCCACAATTGCTTTGATTATAGCGCTGATAAGACATGTGATTATACTCGATTACGCTATTCTTCAAATATTGTATCAGTTCCCTCGGCGGCTGAAGATTGCCAAAACTATCAAAATATATGGAACATGTTCCCCGTTTTGCATACGCCACCCAATGAGTACCTGGTCCTTCAACAGTATCCAAATTTACGATTCCGCTCTCGTTCCTGCGTACCCCATCTGTTGGTAAAGTATTGCGCATAAAAATACCTCTGAAATATGGAATACGCATGCGCTTTGCGAGTTGCTGTAGTTGTATGTTGGTGGTTACGCCTTCAGGCATTTTAATTTTGACGTTTTTTTTTTTCTCTTTGAGACTCCCCGCCCGCGTTTGTACGGCGCGAGATAAAGTCCATGACCTTCCATGGCGAGATTGTGACGTTTCATTTCTTCCAGCTGACGCTGCATTGCCTTCTTATCGTTCACAGCCTTCGCGACTCCTGCCGCCCCTCCGACCAATGAGCCGAGAACCCCCAATAATGGTAAAATCGGTAGGATACCGCCACGTTTTGCCATTGGAAGTATTCGTTTCTTCGAACCACTCTTCTTTTTCTTTTTCAAACCCATACCGAATTTTGTCTTAGCCTTCATAGCCGCCCAAACGGTTGTAGCGGCAGCCTTTTCCCCGAGACTGGAATCTCTCGCGGTAATGCGTTCTCGCGCTTTCGCTGCTAGGATGTTGTCGGCCGCGTGTCGTTTTCCGAGATCGTTATTTTGTGAATACGCTATATCATGCTCGCGGCACGCGACATCCAGCGGATTTATACCTTGATCGCCTCGCGCCAAGCGTTTCTCTAAATGTGTCCCAGGACCACAATACTGATAACCTGGAATATGTAATTCAATCGGAAGTGTGTTTATAACGCGATTTAATAGACCTTTTCCAATTTTTGTTGACATTCGCCACAGTTGTTTATCAATGGTGGTGGACTGTCAATGTGCATTCTGCTGACTCGACAGGCTATATTTGAACACTGATCGTTCCAGCTCTATGCATCGCTATAAATAGACCAGCTCTCTCGATTGGATCTTCATTCGTATAGCACCTCGATAAAATATGCAGTTCATACGCCAATCACCTATGATCAAAGTGACTAATGTAGACAAAAAGACACAGTCTGAGAAAGAGGTGCGCAAACATGGAAATATGCTGCCGACCTCTATACGCGGTATAATCTGCGGTCCATCGAATTGTGGTAAAACGAACGTGTTGATTAGTTTGTTAGAAAGTCCGTACGGCGTTCGTTTCGAAAACATATACGTGTACTCGAAATCGTTACAACAACCGAAATATCAATATTTAGAAAATATATTCTCATCGATAGACGAAATTGGTTATTTTACATTTTCGAATAACAGCGACGTCGTTCCGCCGAGCGAGGCACTTCCGAATTCCATTTTTATCTTTGATGATGTGGCATGCGATAAGCAAAACACGGTAAGAGAATACTTTGCAATGGGTAGGCACTCGGACGTTGACTGTTTCTATCTTTGTCAGACATACGCGAAGATACCGAAGCATCTGATACGCGACAACGCGAACCTGCTGATCATGTTCAAACAAGATGGTACTAATCTGAAACATGTGTACAACGATCATGTAAACACCGACATGTCATTTGAGAATTTCTGCACATTGTGTACCGCCTGCTGGCAAGAAAAATATGGATTTGTAGTGATTGACAAAGACAGTGCATTATGGAATGGTCGCTATAGAAAAGGATTTAATGACTTTGCAATATCGTAACATGTCCAGTTACTTCCTATACGTTGACAAAGCAGTGTTCCAACATGAGCAGCAGCAATATTGAAGATCGTGAAAGGATAGCGAAACAGATTGCAAAAACGAGCGATGTGATTCGTAGAAAGTATCGTGAATTGAAAACTGGTAAAATGGAGGAAGAGATTGCACTGGAAAAACACTTTAAGCCTGTTACTGAGCCGCTGAAGGCAATTGCCAACAACACGTTAAAAAATTATGATGTTTACAATAATATAGATATCGGAAGCGAGCCATTGTTCACGTCAAATATCAAGGAATCGGATAAAACACAATCACATTTATGGCTAAATCTTCCAAAACCATCACAAATAAAAAAACCTAGATTAAGCAGTTTACTCGACGTGAATCCGATGACCTCTACACCGGTCTCTACATCGATTAGGACAGTACCAACAATAAAAAGCTCAGCAAGATTAAGCAGTTTACCCGATATGAATCTGATGACCTCTATACCGATTAAGCCAGTACCAGCAACAAGAAGCTTAGCAAACGAAGATGCTTTTGATAGTCCAAAAAGCTTAGCAAACGAAGATGTTTTTGAAAGTCCAAAAAGCAGTTTCTCGACGTCTGTTCGAAGTCGGCTGCAAACGTCGGAAGGTGAAGAAACGTTGCGGAATCACCTAGGTCCACTGAGTCAAAAATACATCGCGCCTGTATTACGCGGTGATGTGAAGGATGGTATGGATCATGTGTACGGTGTTTATCTCGACAGTGATGGGCCGATGCTTGGTAATAAACGTGTTGACGTGGACAATGCCGATAACATAATTATCGATGGCATACGATATTCTGGTACGCCCGGCCTTTATGAATTGATATTTAAGAAAATTCCAGATGACAACATTTATACTGAGGCTGATGAACGTAAATATAGGGACATACTGCTGACCACGAGTGCGCATAAGTACAAACATGATTCATATGGTAAAACATTAGGCAATAAAGGATACAAGTATAACTATGTAATCAAGCCATTATTGAAAGATAAAAAAGTTGGAAAGGGCATACCAAGCTCCATGAGATTAACTAGCAACAAGATTGATTATGTTCATTGGAACGATCCCAACGAACTCGTAGATCGGCTTCGACTGCTCGAGGCTTCGCGTCAAGCCGGTCACAATGCACATAACAATGAGATGTTATCGATTATCGAGGAGCTTCGCGAGGCAGAACTCATTATAAATTAGCCTGCACTTTTGACGATGCTGTCAATCGATATCAAAATGCCAATCAACAAGTTTGGGTCATCGTTTGGAACAGTGGAATCATACTATCGCTGGAATGGAGTAGTCAGAAACTATGTACGTGACAATGCTCTTTGTGTTGCTGGTGCCAATTACGATGCAAAGTCTCGCAAGATTCGACGGGTAGCACCACCTGTAGAGGATGGTGATGCTATCAACAAGCTGTACTTGCAAGAAAACATGGCAATTATAAAAAATCGGCAAGATGAATTCGACAAGAAGATGATCATATTTCAAGATTACGTTCAGAGCTTGAAAGACCAGCTGAATCAATTGGAGAGGGGTATTATCGAATTCCGAAATCAAATACATCAATAGCTGGATGTTGGGACGTTGGGGACGTTGGGACGTTGGGACGTGGGGGACGTTGGGGACGTTGGGGACGTTGGGACGTTGGGACGTTGGGGCGTTGGGGACGTTGGGACGTTGGGGACGTTGGGGACGTTGAGACGTTGGGGACGTTGTGACGTCGAGACGTTGGGGCGTTTGAAGGTCGATTTGATGTTTAATAAGACGTGTACGTCAAGTCTTGGCATCAGTGGCGAGTCATACATGGCTGAGAAAAAGAAAACCCCCAGTATTGAGAAACGGCGTCTTGTGGAAGAATTGCATGCTCCGGCGAGAAGACATTTTCCCCGAAGACGCGTCATAGTACATGGATACGACGATCTATGGCAAGCGGACGTGGTCGAGATGCGTCCTTACACGCGGTATAACAGAGGCTTCCATTACATACTCACTGTTATCGATGTGCTGAGTAAGCATGCGTGGGCTATACCCCTCAAAACCAAGAATGGAACTGAGGTTTCTACTGCGATCGGGAAGATAATCCGAGACGGCGGAAGGTATCCGAAAAATTTGCAGACCGACAAAGGAAAGGAATTTTACAACGCAAATGTGCAAAAACTTTTGTCAAAATACAGCATAAATCATTATTCAACGTATTCAGTGATGAAAGCATCAGTCGTTGAGCGGTTTAATCGTACGCTCAAAAACAACATGTGGAAAATGTTTACCCTTAATGGAAATTACAAATGGATCGACTCGATTCAACATCTCGTATCAAAGTACAACGCGCGAAAGCATCGAACTATTGGTATGCGACCAATTGACGTTACACCAACAAACGCCGCTAAGCTCTTAACAACGGTGTATAGTCATGTAAAGATTGCCGCTCCCGCACGATTCAAAGTGGGAGATGCGGTACGCGTGAGCAAATTTAAGACAATTTTTGAAAAAGGTTACACACCGAATTGGAGCACTGAAATATTTACAATCGCCGAGGTACAGAAAACTAATCCTGCAACGTATCTGCTGAAAGATGCTTATGAAAAACCAATTGCCGGAGGATTCTACGAACACGAGTTGCAACGAGTTGCTAATTCCGACGTGTATCTGGTTGAAAAAGTATTACGTAAGAAGGGGAACAGTGTGTACGTAAAATGGCTAGGACTCAATAACTCGCACAATTCATGGATCCATAAAAGTAATGTTTTATAATCATTTGTTGCTTTAATAAATATATCATATTTTAAAGGCATCTAATTTCTTTTCCCGCGCCCATAATGCTCGTCAATGTTATACGTTCTGCTGAGGTTGCATTTTTGCACGTGTTCATGGTAATATAAAAGATATTTGCAAACATTGCACTTTTCGCAGAAGAACACGTGACATCAAAAAATTCCTCTCCCCCCCCCGCACTATGCCCCACCCGCTTCGCATGATACACATGATTTCGGTCGATTCGTACCGCGAATGTGATGTCATAGAATTTGCACGTTTGGACGTGTTCAAGGTAATCTAAAAACGCTTTTGCAAAAGTTGCACTTTTCGCAGAAGAATACGTGACATAAAAATTCCTCTCCCCGCCGCACTATGCCCCACCCGCTTCGCATGATACACATATTTTTTATGTGCTGCACACTCGTTTTGATAGTATCGTCGTCGCCGTCGTCGTGAAACGTTATGGATTCTACAAACATGAATTACTACATTTCTCGCGAAACGGTGTGCATAAGTCGCGAGTAAGTGTTATTATCATCATTTCCTTAGCATTATTACTTACCTTTCATTCTTTACATACTTTTTCTATATGTTACGATAGCAATAAACAACGTTCGACGCCTTATATACTGGGGAGGAGGTTTGCCCTCACATCCACGGCATACAAGTACCTGGATATTAGAATCGCGGTAGGATCTGTGTCCGCTGTGGAAATTATTCTTGGCGATACTCGAGGAAATGTGTTGTTGTTGCCACACTCGACATGGACGACATTGATCCAGAAACGCGAGGATATCGAACAACATGTAAAATCAGCTCCTTCTCCAACGCCATTAACGATTTGTGATTTGGTGCTTACGGTGGTTACAATGCGTGGCATGAACCTTGTGCAAATGAAATTGTATGATGCCTGCATGTATATGAAACCATCGACTGTATTATTTTTATTCGAACTGGAACTGTGTGTTGAGCACGCGTATTCATGGCTGTGTCAAAATACGCACTATGTCAGCGAGAAATATAAACAATTTGTAACTATATTAAAACGGAACAGTATTGCGCATAAACATGAGGCCGTCAAAATCCTTCGTGAATATTATGATAAAAATTCTCCTGCGGATTGCGAGCTGTTGACATTTGCAGTGGATAATATGTTATACGATGCTATTAATAATTAAATAAAAAATATATCTAATTTTGTAATTACATAATTTATACTCTCACTGAATTGTAATAAAAGATTAAATATATAAATTTTATAAAAAATAGCAAAAATTTCTTTCCCCCTTTTACCGACATCTGACAATTATCTCTTTCTGATAATTACCAACCATTGATATCAATTACCGACCTAATTACCAACCGTTGATACTAATTACCGACCTAATTACCAGACCGTTGATACTAATTACCGACCTAATTACCGACCCCCCCACCACAGCGCTCCCCCAACGGTCGGGCCCCCCCCACCCCACTCCCCCCTGGCCCCGATTCCCCCCTCCCCCGCACCCCGGCCCCCCACCCCACTCCCCCCTGGCCCTCGATTCCCCCCTCCCCCGCACCCCCCTCTGGGACCATGGCTCAGAACTCCCCTTTATCACCTACTTAGTTTGTCAGTTAGTTAGTTAGTTTGTCAGTTAGTTAGTTAGTTTGTTAGTTAGTAAGTTAGTTAGTTAGTTTGCCAGTTAGTTTGTCAGTTAGTTAGTTAGTTTGCAGTTGGTTTGTTTAAATATCGCATTAATTCGAAGCATGCACAAATAGTAGAATATTATTCGTCGCCCGGTATGGTTTTCTGCGTATGTAACCGACTTGAGAATGTTGGGCTCTCGTGCACACTACGCGAAAACAAGACAGGATATAAAAACTGTCACATACGGGTTTCTTCGAAACATCACGCGATCGACCAAAACTACGCGTAATTTCGAGCTAAAGTTTCGACGCGTGTAGGGGGAGAAGGTACGACAATAATAAGTTGAACAAAGACGAATTCAAATTCGTCTACAGCGCCGCTAGTCGGAGATTCTTCCCTCCAAATTTGACTATCCGTGCTAGATCGTCACTCTTAATTTGGAACACTTTCGAATAGTTTCGAGTCACTCGAACTTTCGACGAAATTGTAAACGTGGGGTTGGAAGTTCAGTACGAGAACAGATTGGGAACCCATCCGGTACCGTCAATACTTCCGCAAAACCCGTTTACAATTTAAAATCAAAGAATCGTAAACGTGGACAGGAAGTTCAAATACGGAACGGATTGTAAAACAATCCCATACCGTGAACTTCCGCAACCCGTTTACTATTTAAAAGAGACGTAAACGTGAACAACAAGTTCAAATACGGAACGGATTTCAAACAATCCTATCCCGTGAACTTGCACAGGACGTTCAATACGGAACGGGTTGTAAAACAACCCCATCCCGTGAACCTCCGTAGGACGTTCAATACGGAACGGGTTGTAAAACAATCCCATCCCGTGAACTTCCATGAGCCGTTTAACAATTAAACAGATCAGGTCGGAACACGACCTGATTAATAGACTGTAAAGATCTCGCAGGTTATAATCCGAGATTTCGATTTCAGCAGTGGGTACGATCCACCTCAGTTTGAATACAGACTCGTATTCCTGTAATCAGAGATCGTGTCCGAGGTATTCAGCAGTGGCTACGACCCACCTTTGTCTGAAAACAAAAAAAAAAAGGTAAAGAAAAAACACGTATTGCTGCAATCAGAGGTCGTGTCTGAGGTATCGAGGTTGACACTCGAACCTCCCTTGACTGTCGAACGGCTCGGAACCCACAATCCAGGGGCGTATAAAATACCCTGGGTGGATTTGCCGTCTTCCAGTCGAAGTGTGGGACAATTTTCACTCCCAGCTTACGGCGAACTGCGAGAACACGCCCAAAGATCGCCAGTCTAGTACGGTCGCTGCGCGTAGGACGTTGATTCATCAAGCAACGTGGTGTCAGGCCCAATAGTAAGTCGACCCAAGGGCGCCGTTGGCGAACCTGCACCACACCGTGCCCGTACGCACGTACGAAGGTGGTAAAGGGCCGAGGACCAGGTACGTTAGCAGCCTTACAACCTCCATCTGTTACCCTCTCCTACGACAGTCGAGGCCTGCAGTCGGGGAAGAAACGAGGTTGAATCTCGCCTTCCCCAAAACTACAATCTGACGTTTCCTGGATTGAAGGAAACGCAGACGCATATACAGTCCACTAGCTTAGCCGCGTAACACGGCGTCTGAGTTTCCCGCTCTTGAGTGCGACAAGCACAACCGGGAGCGCCTGAATATTCAAGCGAGACAAATAGAGTAACTAACGTTACCGTGTATTTACGCATAGTTCCGTCTCTTTTGTTTCAGAGCAGCGTCACGCGAGAAGCCGCTAGACACCGGCCAGACGCTCGGCGTTCCATTTGCCATTATATCGCAAAGTGCGTTGTAAGCTGCGGCATTTAGATTAATAAATGGCGTCGTCGAAATTTTCGACGACGCAAAAATAAATCTAACGTGTGACAGTTACTTTTCCATCGTCCAATTCCCTCGTGATCCGGACCCCCGTTAGAATCAAGTATTCAAATCAGTATTTGAGCACTCCACATTCTAACATACTTACTTTGTCAGTTAGTTAGTCAGTTATTTTGGAGTTAGTTAGTTAGTTTGTCAGTTGATTAGTTAGTTCGCAGTTAGTTAGTTAATCAGTTAGTTTGTTAATTAGTTAGTTAGTTTGTGAGTTAGTTAGTTAGTTTGCAGTTAATTAGTTAGTTTGTGAGTTAGTTAGTTAGTTTGCAGTTAGTTTGTTAGTTTCTCAGTTAGTTAGTTAGTTTGCAATTAGTTAGTTAGTTAGTAAGTTCGTTAGTTAGTTAGTGAGGTAGTTAGTTCGTCTGTGAGTTACTTAGTTAGTTTGCAGTAAGTTAGTTTGTCAGTTAGTTAGTTAGTTTGTCAGTTAGTTAGTTAGTTTGCAGTTAGTTAGTTAGTTTGCAGTTAGTTAGTTAGCTTGTTAGATAGTTAGTTATGTAGGATTAAAATTGTAATTTAATCACTTAATCAGAACTCGCGAATTAACAAAACAAGGAACAAGGAACTTTATTAACACAAGAACAAACACCAAACAAATAATATTCACAAAATCGTTATAATCGTAATCACCGTCACGTACAATCGTTTCGTCCTCGAATCGACCGGCAAAAGAACCACATGCCTACTCGACGCGTCCTTTTAAACCATTTGTCTCAAACATCCGCCCATTCCATATCCGGAGAAGTTTCCAGAACATTACCGTCGTTTCGCAACAACGTTTCGTTTCCATGCTTCATACATTCATACATCCAATCATGCAAGTTCCACACTTGCCAGTTCCACATCCGGTAATCTTTCCCGAATTTTCTTAACATTTTCAAACATTCCATCTCTATTCCCAACGCACTCATACATTCAATCATTCAATTAGAGACCACACATTCACATCACACAGCCGTTCTTCACGATCGATGCGAAACGACGGATAACACTCGTCTCCTACAGTTAGTTTGCAGTTAGTTAGTTAGTTAGTTAGTTAGTTAGTTAGTTAGTTAGTTACTTATTGTGTCAGATAGTTTGTCAGTTAGTTATTTAGTTTGCAGTTTTCAGTTGGTTAGTCAGTAGTTAGTTAGTTAGCTTTTAGTTAGTTAGTTAGTTAGCTTGTGAGTTAGTTATTAAGTTTGAAGTTAGTTAGTATGTCTGTTAGTTAGTTAGTTTGCAGTTAGTTAGATAGCTTCTCAGTTAGATAGTTAGATTTGTCAGTTAGTTAGTTAGTTTGCCGTTAATAAGTTAGTTTGTCAGTTTGTTAGTTAGATTGCAGTCAGTTAGATAGTTTCTCTGTTAGTTAGATAGCTTGCAGTAAGATAGTATGTTCGTTAGGTTAGATAGTTAGTTGTTATATAGTTAGTCAGTTAGTTAGTTAGTTAGTTAGTTAGTTAGTTTGTCAGTTGTTTAGTTATATTGCAGTTAATTTGTTAGTTATTTAGTTAGTTAGTTTGCAGTTAGTTAGTTAGTTTGATAGTTAGTTAGTTTGTCAATTAGTTAGTTACATTGCCTTTTAGTTAGTGAGTTTGTCAGTTAGTTTGATAGTTTGCAGTTAGTCAGTTACTTAGTTAGTTAGTTAGATTGTCAGTTAGTCAGTTAGTTTGCAGTTAGTTAGTTACTTTGTCAGTTGGTTATTATTTTGTCAGTTTGTGAGTCGCTTTGTAGGTAGATGGTTAGTTTGTCAGTTAGTTAATGTGTTTGCAGTTAATTAGTTAGTCTGTCAGTTAGTTAGTTAGTTTGTCACTTAGTTAGTTAGCTTGCAGTATAGTTAGTTAACTTGCAGTTACTTAGTTCGTTCGCAGTTACTTTGTCAGTTTGCAGTTAATTAGTTAGTCTGTCTGTTAGTTAGTTAGTTTGCAGTTAGCTAGTTAGTTTGTTAGTTAGTTAGTCAGTTAGTTAGTTAGTTTGTGAGTTATTTCGTCAATTAGTTAGTTAGTTTGTGAGTTATTTCGTCAGTTTGCAGTTAATTAGTTAGTTTGTCAGATAGTTAATTAGTTTGTCAGATAGTGAGTTAGTTTTGTAGTTAATTAGTTAGTTTGTCAGTTAGTTAGTTAGTTTGCAGTTAGTTAGTTAGTTTGTTAGTTAGTTAGTTAGTTAGTCAGTCTGTCAGTTAGTTAGTCAGTTTGCAGTTAATTAGTTAGGTTGTCAGTTAGTTAGTAGTTCCAGTAATTTAGTTAGTTAGTCAGTCAGTTAATTAGTTTGTTAGTTAGTGAGTTAGTTTGTAGTTAGTTAGTTAGTTTGTCAGTAGTTACTTAGTTTGCAGTTAATTAGTTAGTTTGTCAATTGGTTAGTTAGTTTTGTTAGATAGTTAGTAGTTAGTTAGTGAGTTAGTCAGTTAGTTTGCCGTTAGTTAGATAGTTTCTTTGTCAATAAGTTATTTGGTTAGAGTGTTAGCTTATTCGTAAGTTTGCAGCTCGTTAGTTAGTTTGTTGATTAGTTACATAGTTAGTTAGTTGTTTAGTTAGTGACTCAGCTGGGTAGTCAGTTTTGCATTAGTTATGTTGTTTGTTAGTTAGTTTGATAGTTAGTTAGTTAGTTAGTTTGTCAGTAAGATTGTTAGTTACTCAGTTAGTTAGTTAATTATGTCAGTTAGTTAGTTAGTTTGTCTGTTCGATAGTTTGTTTGCAGTTGGTTAGTTAGTTTGTTTGCAGTTAGTGAGTTAGTTAGTTAGTTAGTTTGTCAGTCAGTAAGTTAGTTTGTCAATTAGTTAGTCAAGTTGCAGTTACTTAGTGAGTTTGCAGTTAGTTAGTTAGATTGTTAGTTAGTTACATAGTTTGGTAGTTAGTTAGTTAGTTAGTTTGCCGTTAGATAGGTAGTTTGTTAATTAGTCTGATGGGTAGTTAGTTAGTTAGTTTGTCAGTAAGCAAGTTAGTTCGTCAGTTAGTTAGTTAGCTAGTAGTTAGTTCGTTATTTAGTTAGTTAGTTTGTCAGTTACATAGTTAGTTAGCAGTTAGTTAGCTAGCTAGTTTGATAGTTAATTAGTTTGTCAGTTAGTTAGTTAGTCTATCAGTTTAGATAGTTAATTTGTCAGTTAGTTAGTTAGTTTGCAGTTAGCTAGTTAGTTTGTTTGTTAGGTAGTTATTTAGTTAGTTAGTTTGTAAGTTAGTTAGTAAGTTTGCAGTTAAATGTTATTTTGTCGGTTAGTTAGTTAGTTTGCAGTTAACCAGTTAGTTTGTCAGTTAGTTAGTTAGTTTGTTTGCTAATAGTTATTTAGTTAGTGACTCTGCTAGTTAGTTAGTTTGCAGTTAGTTAGGTAGCTTGTTAGTTAGTTTGATAGTTAGTTACTAAGTTAGTTTGTCAGTAAGCTAGTTAGTTCATCAGTTAGTAAGTTAGCTAGCAGTTAGTTAGTTGTTTAGTTAGTTAGGTTGTTTGCTAGTTAGTTATTTAGTGAGTGACTCAGCTAGTTAGTTAGTTTCCAGTTAGTTAGGTTGTTTGTTATTTAGTTTGATAGTTAGTTAGTAAGTTAGTTTGTCTGTAAGATTGTTGGTTACTTAGTTAGTTAGTTAGTTAATTTTGTCAGTTAGTTAGTTAGTTTGTCAGTTCAATAGTTTGTTTGCAGTTTGTTAGTTAGTTTGTTTGCAAATAGTGAGTTAGTTAGTTAGTTAGTTTGTCAGTCAGTAAGTTAGCCTGTTAGTTAGTTAATTATTAGTTAGTTTGTTTGTAAGTTAGTTAGTAGTTTGCAGTTAAATAGTTAGTTTGTCAGTTGGATAGTTAATTTGCAGTTAGCTAGTTAGTTAGTTAGTTTGTCAATTAGTTAGTCAGGTTGCATTTACTTAGTTAGTTTAGCCGTTACTTAGTTAGTTTGCAGTTAGTTAGTTAGTTGTTAGTTAGTTTCAGTAGTTGATAGTTAGTTAGTTAGTTAGTTAGTTAGTCAGTTAGTTAGTTAGTTAGTTTGTTAGTTAGTTATTTAGTTAGTGAGTTAGCTAGGTAGTTTGTTAGTTAGTTTGATAATTAGTTAGTTAGATAGTTAGTTAGTTTGTTTGTTAGTTAGTTATTTAATTAGTGAGTTAGCTAGTTAGTTAATTTGCAGTTATTTATTTAGTTTGTTAGTGTTCAGGACGAACACAAGATAAGAGCAGGAACTAAAAGAAAATCCAATAGATTCAGCGAGAAAAATGTTTTATTGTATTTCTACGTTAATTGAACAAATTATATGTTTAAAGGAGCGCAAGTGGAGAGCCCGACAAAAGCTGTGTTTGTCAATGCGAACACTCAGACCTGAATGCTCCCTTTCTCGACGCGTACTGCTGCGGTATTGTCTTAGTCCTCCCCACTCAATATTATATTTCTCGTCTCGCAGCTTCTCTCAGCTGACGGCCTCGGCTCGACCTGAACGGTCTGCCGTGCTCGTGGACACCTGTTTACGGGAGACGCTCACGTTTTTCCTCCTTTGGTTCTACCGGGCCTAGGATGCCGGTTACGACAATCTTACCCATGGGCCTGTGAAAGAATCTCGACATTGCGGGGCTTCTATCCGCACCGCGAATTTCGCGAGACGCTTCCAATCTCGTTACTAACAGACAAAATTAACCCCAAATGCCTCCGGATCCTCTCTCGCACTCCTTTGTACATTTTTCTTTTCTTTATTTGCAATCGCATTACCACACCAGCGCTTTATACAGTAATACAATCAACCACATTGTTAATACCCATCCTGTGCGCACCAATCAATGCGGCAAACTTTATCTACAATAATAACCAACAAGTAGCAGCATATATGCCATATCGAGCTCACAACAATACACTTTTACCCAATAGAGAACAGATTATTATATATTAGGGAGTTTTTAAATAGCTGAATGAACTGAAATGATAAACGATTGAAGAAACTAAAACGGAGTAACACAAACTATAAAACTGATATAATAAACCAAAAAATACATTTCAATCTTTCCTCTTGTTAACATAAATAAACACGTCACTCGCAGCCACCATACTGGCATATTATTGGGGGTTCTTAAAGTGTAGTTACTTACATAGTTTATTATTTAGTTAGTTTGTCAATTCGCTAGTTAGCATATATTTATTTAGTTGGTTTTGTTAGTTAGTTAGTTAGTTTAGTTAGTTAGTTGTAGTTAGTTAGTTAGTTTGCAGTTAGTTAGTTAGTTGTCAGTTAGTTAGTTAGTTTGCAGTTAGTTAGTAGTTAGTTAGTTAGTTAGTTAATTAGTTAGTTAGTTTGAGTTAGTTAGTTAGTTAGCAGTTAGTTAGTTAGTTTAGTCAGTTAGTTAGTTAGTTTGCAGTTAGTTAGTTAGTTAGTTAGTTAGTTAGTTAGTTAGTTAGTTAGTTGTTAGTAGTTAGTTAGTTAGTTAGTATTAGTTAGTTAGTTTGTTAGTTAGTTAGTTAGTTTAGTTAGTTTGTTAGTTAGTTAGTTAGTTAGTTTGCAGTTAGTTAGTTAGTTGTCAGTTAGTTAGTTAGTTTGAGTTAGTTAGTTAGTTGTTAGTTAGTTAGTTAGTTAGTTAGTTAGTTTGTCAGTTAGTTAGTTAGTTGCAGTTAGTAGTTAGTTTGCAGTTAGTTAGTTAGTTTGGTTAGTTAGTTAGTTTGTCAGTTAGTTAGTTAGTTTGTCAGTTAGTTAGTTAGTTAGTTAGTTAGTTTGTTAGTTAGTTAGTTAGTTAGTTAGTTTGTCAGTTAGTTAGTTAGTTTGCAGTTAGTTTGTGTTCAGTTTCGCCGTATCGAAAGTCCCCGCCAGCCAGCGACGATTGGTCGTGCGCCGCCGGCGAGCCGCGATGCTCGTTGTTCGTGGGCATGCGCGCGGGGTCCTGACGACGGGGCTGGAGGTTTTCCGGGGAAGCGATTCGACACACGTGATACCGTACCTGGGCAAACCGCATTACGCACTTTTTGTTTCAAAACCTTTTTCGTCGACACAATATCGTTCGTCGCTATTATTGTTCTGTACATTAAGTACACCACTGTTGAGATCTCGTACATGTGTTGCACGTCCAGAGCTCTTCTTGCATGTCTGTTGATATGCAAGGCGTTGGTATGTAGTGGACTGTATTCTGTTGGACGTGGACCCTCTCTCGTTCGTACGGCGGTGTATGATGTTAGACGTTTTGTAACCTTCTGTCTGATGATGTTACATTTCGCGCCTTATATCCTAATGCAAGAAGTCAGCCGCATCCAATCAGAACCTTTTTCGTTCAGGATTGGTGCGCTGGTACTTCTTGCATTTCGTGACGCGAGGGTGGACCGCGCGTCCCAGGTATTGGGAACAACGGTCAGGACCAGGTCGCGAGGCTGCTGGAGCGGGCCCTTTATGGCGGTTATTATGTACTTTGGTTTGCATGATACTAAGCCATTTAGCTAATGGCTTGTAGCATCAATGTAAACGCTGAATTGCCATTATAAATGAAATGACATGTTTCGCGACGCAACATGCCGCCCGCCTGAACGGTCGCGTTCAAAGAATCACAGTAAATGAATTAGTTGTTGCGAGCGATATGACGCGTTAATATACAAATCGATTTGGCTTGTTTTGTTCGTTTTATCTAAGTTAATTAATTACTATGTGTTAACCTACGCTTACTGTATCGTGTAGGACTTGTCCTTAAACTTAAATTAATGGCTAAATTATGATAGCGAAGATGTAGCGGCGGGTCTGCGCTAGTCGTCATCGATGGGCAATGGTGACAGTTTCTTTATGCTGCGCTTGTACGTGCCGTGTGCTGTCCGTACTGTCACGACCCTGGGTATATTGTCCTCTCCTGGGTGTAAGCAATGATTCGGCCAAGCTTCCAATGTAGTGGTGGGGTGTTGTCCTTTTCGCATGAGCACTAATTTGCCCTCCTTAATGTCTTTGGTATCTCCCAGATGCCATTTCTTTCTCGTGTGGAGTTCCTGCAAATACTCCTTTTGCCATCGTGACCAAAGAGGCTGTTTCAACCTCTGCAGGTGTTGCCCACTGGGAGAGTCTATTAGTAGCAGTATGCATAAAATCGAGATCGGGTAGATTTGTTACGTATCGCCTATAAGGAAATGGCTGGCAGTGAGAGCTGTAAAATCTTTCGGATCAGAGGATAACTGGGTTAAAGGTCGGGAATTCAATATTGCCTCAATTTCAGTTAAAAATGTGTAAAATTGTTCATATGTGACTAACGTTTCTCCTATTGGTTTAGTTAAGTGATTTTTTAAAGATTTGACTACTGCCTCCCAAAGCTCCGTCCAAAATGAGGCGTGACGAGGGGAATGAGTGCCATTGAATACCGTTCAGTAGTGCTCAAGTTGTCACGTTTCGTGCTGTAGCTTTGTATGGTATGCGTCAGACTTGAGAATTTGCTCTATTTGTTGAATTTCGTCTTACACCATATATACATTAGTCCATGATCCGTATAAATGTGATGCGGTACTTCCCGGTCTTACCCCGGGCGCGAAAGGAATCTTTTAAGGCTGACGTATAGCAGGTCTCGCAGTATAGATCATGGTGTCAACGTCTAATTGAAGGCATTTTGTCGAGAGAAACAGACGAAGACTGTTATGTATGCTTTATTTTGGTTTTGTACGACTTTCTTTTCTGTGAAAAAGAATGAGTCCGCAGTAATCAATTCCTACGTTTTTTGGAAAGGTCTTGACTGAGAGACTCTGTTTTCAGGTAAATCGCCCATTGTATATGGTTTGCCGTACGTGCGGATTTACTTTTGCATGGCAGCGATTACAACGATGGATAATGCGGTTTTGTCGTATTTTTCCGTGGTTAATGGCCAATAGCTTTGCCTAACCGCGTTTAGAGTGCCCTGTATACTGCATGCCAATGCCTTAATGCTGTGTCGCGTATTATTAGGTCTGTGATGTGATGGAAACGGTGGTAAAATGTGGATACTTTGGGCAAATTTTATGGGCGCGCGTGTTTTAACCTACCACCGACACGAAAGTTACCGTGTTCATCAATAAATGGGCTTAGATTTAATAATTTGCTTCGTTTGTCCAGTGTGTTTACTGTGTTTTAAATTATTAATTTCCAATGCAAAAGTATTAGTTTGGACTAATTTTATAACGCGCATATGTGCATTGTGAATTTCTAATGGCGTGAGTTCGCCTGTACTCCTTCTATGTCGTGTGCGTAAGAAAGCTGTTTAATAGGTAATGTCTGAAAAAAGTGTTAATAATTCTGTTCCGATTGTTTGTTTACTACTAATGTTATTGCGCCTTTTCTTTCTGGCAAATCGTCTGTGATTGATGGAAATGATTGATCGAACTTTTGTGCATAGATCGGCCAGAAGTTTTGCTGCGCAGAGTTTCAAGTCTGGGCAGTGAAATGGTTTTAATAGGGGCGACTCGCGATTTTGAACATAATAATTGTACTTCGTTGTTGCCTGTCTATCGGATGACGAATATAAATGCACGCACCGTACGCGCGTTCACTCGCGTCACAAAATCCGTGTAGTTCTATATGTTCGTTTTTTATTAGAACAACCTTTCGTGAAATAGGAAGATTGTTTAGTAAATGTAATTCCTTTTTAACTCGGTCCATGCAAGATGAATATGCTGTGGCACAGACTCATCCCATGACACTTCGTCTTTCCAAAGTTGTTGCATTATCAATTTTTGCTTTAACTATTACCGGTCCTAATAAGCCTAGCGGATCAAATAGTTGCGCGATTTGTGATAAAATTGATCTTTTTGTAATTCGTTGAGTCTTTCTATTGTTTTGACGGTGTACGTTATTTGATCTTTTAAGGGGTTCCAAAGTAAACCTAATGCCCTTCTTGTCTCTCCGCTGTCTATGTATAAAATCTTTGTCAGAACATTGTGAATCAAAATTCTGTATTAACCGTTTGTCGTTGGAGGTCCATTGGCGAAGATGAAGCCCGCCTGATTTCGCTAATTCCACTAGTTCGTTGCGTAATTGTAGTGCGGATTCGTACGTCGCTGGCCCCGGCAATTAAGTCGTCCACATTAAAGTCTTGTTTAAATTTTGCTGATGCTAGTGGAGAAATTGATGCCTCGTCATCTGCTAATTGTTTTAAAGCACCCGTATTGCAAGAATGAAGCTGACGCGTGTACCGTAAGTGACGGTGCTTTTAATTTGAATGTTTTAATTGGTTCATTCGTTGAACTGCGCCAAAATATCTTTTGATAGGATGTATCGTCCGATGAATAAGATTTGCCGAAACATTTTTTCCACGTCGGCAGTTAAAACGAACGCATATGATCGAATCTTAGTAAGATTGTGAATAACGAATCTTGTATGGTAGACCTGTTAATAAACAATCATTAAGTGATAGACCATTGAACCCTTCGCGGACGCGTCGAACACAACTCTTATTTTTGTCGTTGTGCTTGTTCTTTCATAACCGCGTGATGGGGCAGGTAGAAACCTTCGGACCCTCGGTCTTGTTTGACCTCGCTCATATGCCCTAAACTTTCGTACTCCTTTATGAAATCTACGTATTGCTTGAATAAAATGGGGTCGCGTGAAAATTTTTGTTCTAATGCATAGAATCGCCTTAGTGCTCGATACTTTGATTCACCGAGTAATCTTACTTTTGTCGTTAAACGGTAATCGTACAACGTATCTACCTTCGCTGTTTCTGGTTATGTGTTTAACGAAGTGCTCTTCGCATGCGATTTCTTCGGGAGAATTAAACCTTTTGCATGGTATTTCTTCGATAGACCAAATTTGGTTATTTGATTTTCTAGTGATGTAGCAACATGACAGGCACTAACGGCTGTGGAAGGAAGATATTGTTGCTGTAAGTTTATTTCTCCGGTTACAAGCCATCCCATTGTGTTTTTTGTAAAATGATTGAATTGTCGTATAGTTTAATCTGGCCTACGTTTAATAGATTGTAAAATAGCGCATTGCCAAGAAGGGCGTCTACTTGCCCGGGTTTATGGAACTCTGGGTCGGCTAATTTTATATTTTTTGGGATCGTAAGCGCGTTTCGGTTTACCTGTCGAGAAGGTAATAAACCTGTATTTGACGGTAGAGAAATGAACTTAACTTCGGTTGAAAATGCGTTTGTTCTGGATTTAATGTTGGCGTGAACGTAATATTCCGCGCGCGTGCTATGTTGTCCTAAACCCGGAAAATGTTAAATTGATTTTATTTTTCGTTAGTTGTAATTTATCGCTAGTTGCTCTGTTATAAAATTAGATTGTGATCCTCCGTCGAGAAGTACGCGACACAGTGTTCTCTGTTGTTTTTATCCATTATAATCACCCTTGCTGTTCCTAATAATACCTCTGAATCGTATGATGCGGTTAACGCGGTTTAACGTTTTCTAGAGATTTCGATGGATTGGGACGATACGTTAGCTGTCGTGTTGCGTTGGTCAGATTCTAAATGAAGTAAGGAGTTGTGTCTTCTGTTACATTATACGACAATTCCCGATGTGCAATTGATAATGTTATGATTAGGTCGTAGGCAGTTTGGACAAAGCCTTGCCCTTTTTACAGCTTCTGAACGATCGCGAACCGTTAGTCTCAAAATTGCGGGCATGCGTATAATGGATGTTCTTGTTTGCAAATAGTACATGTACTGCTAATACTTGTCGATACGTACTTATGTGCGCGAGTCTGAACTGGTGTTCGAAAACGTTGTCTTGATTATTAAGGACAATGTTAAGTCATAGAGGGGTTTACTGACCCAAGAGCGTACAGCATATGCTATACACCGTTGGAAAGGTCTCGCCAAGGCGAATCGACTGATACCATTTTTAACTTCGATATCAGATGGGATAATGTCGAAAAATGGCCTCAAAGTTCGAGATTTTGCGGTTTTGAACAAAAGAAACCGGTAGTAAAGCCCCTCCGGCCCGAGGGACCTCGGGTAGGCACCTGAGGAAAACCGAGGGGTGTAAGCGATACTCTAGCAGATTGGGGACGGCAAATGTGCCCCCACCACCTTCATTTCAGTGCCTGTGTTGGGCCTGCGGTTGCCGCATGGGCCCCGTCCCAAATGCCCACGGCGAATCGCAATGGATCAGTTGTTTTTCATGAAACATAATATATTCATGGTATACAATTCGCAAGGTATAAGTTGGGAATGTGCAGGTTAGTATTTAGACTAATGCGTCACTTACAATAGTGAATGGAGTGACATTTTATTGATTGGAACGAAACATATGATGTGAATACTGAATACTAAACCTGCACATTCCCAACTTATACCTTGCGAATTGTATAACATGAATATATTATGTTCATAGAAAACACAACTGATCCATTGGTCGATTTCGCCGTGGGCATTTGGAACGGGCCGCATGCGGCAAACGCAGCCCCAACACGCACTGGAAATGAGGTGGTGGGGCACATTTGCCGTCCCAATCTGCTAGAGTATCGCTTACACCCCTCGGTTTTTCTCAGGTGCCTACCCGAGGTCCTCGGCCCGGATGGGCTTTTACTACGTTTCTTTTGTTCAAACCGCAAAATCTCGAACTGTTTGAGGCCATTTTTCGACATTATCCCATCTGATATCGAAGTTAAAAAATGGTATCAGTCGATTCGCCTTGGCGAGACCTTTCCAACGGGTGTATAGCATATGCTGTACGCTCTTGGTCAGTAAACCCCTCTATGACTTAACATTGTCCTTTGGTTGTGGTTCGCGGTTGTACTTTCTATTCTAAGTCCGTCCCCGCCAGCTGTGTTGCGTAATGAAAACGCGATCAATTCGTATAAGAGTGTTTGGTAGTTAGGTAATGTAGATTTTCCAAAAGACGTACGACTTCCCATGCCGCTGGCGAGTATTCTATCTAATTTTTTGTGTTATCGTATATAATCCCAAAATCATGTTGCCATGATATTGCGTGGGCTGACCTAAGGCTTTTAAGGCATTAACATGCATCTGAGCACGCTCGGCTAAAATGATCGTAACGTTCCGGGGGTGTCGCGTGTTATTCGGCTATCTCAAAGAATTAAGTGTGCCTTTAAGTGTGCTTGTATGATTTGCCGCGGTCTATTGGCACTCGCTGCTGCAATAGATCCCACGCTACGTGTAATTTGCTCCGACAGCATTTAGAGTTGCAACTACCGCGGCTACGTCTCCGCGGAGAGATTTTTTAGGAATGAAATTTCTGCACCGTAGGTAATTCTCATTATCATGTACTACGACTTGAAACGTATCGTGGAACGTATACCATTCAACGGGATTGCCGTCGGAATGGCCGATTTCTATTTTAGGTAATATCGTGTTTGGTGGGCGAATCACGACTGCACTTGGGGAATCTGAGTTTCTTACTGCCGTTTACGTGGATGTTGGGATTTTGTGCACCGGTTTAGTTGTTCAAAAATAATTCTGACGCGTTAAAAGATATGTTCTTCGAATTGCGCGCGTTCAGTATCATGATCGGACTCGTCGTCGCGATTATCTCTCTATAGCTACTGCGTTTGCGTGCGTAGAACTGAAATATGCCTTTAATTTTTTATGTCCGTTGTACTAGTGCGTTAAAGGACGCGTCTGGATTGTCTGAACGAAATTCAACAAACGCGTTATTGAGCTTTTTAGCGACTTTCTCTCTGTTTCTTCAACGTTTTTAATGGCGTTGCTACTGCTTCGTTAGCCATTTAAATGAATGAAATGGGAATTGTACAAGAGAGAGGGAAGATGATTCGTTTACTCACCGAGTGTCGATTTTTGCCTTGTTGCTTGATGACGATCGCTCGGGGCTTTTCGTGGGGAAAATCTCGAAAGACTCCCTCCCACCTCTTTGGGGAGAAGCGGGAGGGGTGTGTGGGATTCCCCGCGCCCCATTATAACGGGCGCGGGACCTACCCACTAGAAAACCCCACGGTGACCCTTCCGCACGATTTGGGAGGATACCGGGAATCGCTCGAAGCATACTTCCGGTATCCTCCCCGTGCCCGCGCTTTGCGCCCACCCGCGGGGGGACAAACGGTCCCCCCCGGTAATCGCCCTGTCTCATAGCGGCAGGACGAGGCCACTTCGTCCTGCCGCCATCCGTCCCGGGGCCGCGTCTAGTGGCGGCTGCGAGCCCCAACTCGCAACCGCCGCGACCCCGTTTCTACCCCTCGGAGGCCGGCAGCTCATGGCCGCACCAGGCCACCGAGGGTGCCGCTCCGTGCGCCGGACCCGGACAGGAGGCACTGCCACCCCATCCGGTCCGACCCTACGCCGCCTGGCGGGAGGGGGGCTCCTATCAGGACCCCCCCTCCCAGCCTGGGTCATGCGCCACGCCGAGGGGGCCGCCCGCGTCGCCCTGACGCCCAGGCGACGCTCTCTCGCCACCAAACGACGCGAGCCTCAGCACGCCGCACAGTGGTTCAAACTACCCATATTAAGGAAAAAATACGATAGCATCAATATGACAGATTCAATTTGCGTAAAAAATGGTATTCCCATGTTTTTGAGGACGCTGATTATAAATCTGAAGTAAAAATTTCAAAAATGAAATGACTGATCCAAAATGAAGTAATAATTTGTGATAAAAGACGAGAAATTAAGAAATGTTTTTTTCGTTGCAAACAGTCACATTTATGCAAATGTAACAAATAGTTTTCTGATTTGTAAAAAAAAATACGTTTTAAATTAATATGAAAAAGAAAAATAGTTATATTTATGTAGTTATTATCTTGTAATTACTAATCATTGTCCTCTGCAAGTAAAGCTGTCACACTCGTTGTTGAGTTCAAACATCATTTTCTTTGGCACTGTTCGAAAACTATTTATGTACGGATCGGAAGAAGCTAGAAGCATGTGCATCGTATCTTCATTGGTGCATATCCGCGAACATTTTCTTGAGTGTTTCAACCGATATTTTCTATAGTCTTATTTCTTGCTTCTTGAGCTTCTCGGTTAGCATTCCTATTGGTAACATAGCAGCTGTTATTATTTTGCTCCCATGTAAAAGTATTTTATGTACTGTATTCGGCATATTATACCAGCTGTACAGCTGTACGTACAACATGGGCAGTCTCGTTGCAATAAATGCCAAACTTTTCAGAATCTATTGTATGGCTACTATTTATTGCTTGTAATATAACTGAGAAACGATGGATTAAATTTTCGTCCACCCCTGTTATTTCCGCTGTTAATTTTGGGTTACTGAAAAATCTTCTGGAGGGTGTTTCCATCGTTGCTGGTACCCATGCCCTGTTTTACAACATCCACTTCAGTCCCATTTTTTTTATGAATTTTTCTTGTATTTGTGTTTTAGTTTCAAGTTGTTGTGGTTTGGTGCGTATATTTGTTCTCCAACTTTTAAATGATGAGTTATATACAATGTGCAGAATGCATTCCATAAACTTGATTCGTGCATGTAGAGGTGATAATCCCAAGTTAAGGGCATTTGCAGCTTCAGGTTTATTTCTTATGGCATCTAAATTGTTCATTTCCGATGGTTTCGTTTTGCATATATAACACACTGCCATGGATGGTGTATTAGTCACTGTTTGTGCAATTTCCAAAGGGCCCAGAGACTGAACCTAATGGCCATTGACCAGGTCATGTCCAGCAATGTCATTGCAAAATCATCTTTGTCTTGCCTTCCACCCCCATTGGTACTGCTTACTCCGCACGGACCGCTTTTCAGGCGCGCGGAATAGGTGGATGTCAATGTAAAAATTACCAATCAGGTGACTACACCTGACTAGACGGAATCATATACATTTAAATGTATTATTCTCTACGAAAAAGTATTAACATCTTTATGTCGAAAAACTATTACTTTCGGAGACTTTTGAATATTAATATTAAGTCATTAAATTAAAACTAATGATCTCCTGATATAAATATGTTAGTACTTTTTTGTAGAAAATAACACATACAATAAAATAATAAGTTAAAAAATATATGACTCTATTTAAGACAATATCAATGACCCAAAATGAAAGCGAGATATTTCAGACATTGATCAAACGTTACAGAAAAAATGCTCCCATACCAAAATCGCAGATTTACGCAGCTGAAACCTGTTTGGACATAAACTTAAAAATATAGTGCACAATTAGCATTAAGTCTCATTTTGACGCTAGCTGACGCAAAAAAGTTATGTCTAATTAAACTTTAATTCTATTCTTAAAAAATACCGTTTTGTTCAACATATGTCCTATTGAAATAAATAAGATTGTCATTAACTTTATTCATGTAATTTACTTGTTTATTGTCAACATAATCAAATTACATAATTGTATTTGTTCTTAAATTGTTCAGATACTTGTAACTGCGTTTTATTTGTAGGTGCACTATTAGTCCAAATTACCGATTCCCTATTTCCTAACTTTCATGTTATAATATCTTTGTAATCAGGTGGGTATTTACAGAAATCTTTGTTGATTCTCATACTTCAATCATCTCCATCTGAAATTATAATAAACAGAACCTGGAGTATACAACATTGCAAAAATCGACTTTTTTCCTCGCTTGAACCACTGTGCGCCGCTGACGCTCGCGCTCCCTTCCGCGGTATCGCTCGGGGCTTGATGCTTTGGATCTCCACGGTCCGCTGGTGGTGCCACTCGTTTGCTGCTGCGTGGATCCGGGTTGCCTTGAATTCACAGGAATCGCACTGTTCCGCTAGTGCTGCGTCTAGTCGGCTGCTTCGTGCTGCTGTGTAGTCGGCTGCTTCGAATAGTCGTCGGAACCAAATGTCTTAGGTCTTCATCCTTCCAAGTCCACGTTGTTGTTACGAAATGTAACTCGAAGGACCAAATGTAGATCGGTCGATGTTTTGTATTGATCGAAGACCAAATGTAGATCTCTCGAGATGAGTGTGTGTTGCCTGGTTGTATCCGGCTCGAAGGATCAAATGTTGAGAGCTCGTACAATGTGTTGCACGTCCAGAGCTCTTCTTGCAGGTCTGTTGATATGCAAGGCGTTGGTTGTGTAGTGGACTGTATTTTGTTGGACGTGGACCCTCTCTCGTTCGTACGGCGGTGTATGATGTTAGACGTTTTGTAACCTTCTGTCTGATGATGTTACATTTCGCGCCTTATATCCTAATGCAAGAAGTCAGCCGACATCCAATCAGAACTTTTCATTCAAGATTGGTGCGCTGGTATTCTTGCATTTCGTGACGCGAGGGTGGACCGCGCGTCCAGGTATGGAAATACCCCTGGCCTAACGGTCAGGACCAGGTTAGCGAGGCGCTGGAGCGGGCCCTTTATGGCGGTTATTATGTACTTGTTTGCATTGACACTAAGCCATTAGCTAATGGCTTGTAGCATCAATGCAACTTTGAATTGCCATCATATAAATGAAATGATTGTTAAATTAAATTGTGCGTGTTATTTAGTGAGTGATTTATTGTGATCGTTACTACAGAGATTTGCACTCCAATTACAAAACCGGTGTTTGTTCAGCTTCCTCATTCGGATCGCCCATCGACGTCCAGTCCTTTGAAAAGGACGAGCGCAGCTCTGTCCAACGTGCGAATTAATTCATTTGGTCCTTCGAGCCGGATTGGAGTCGAGGAGAAGAACCGGTAAGAAGCCAATCTAAAACGAAATATCGATTCGTTCGCAAAACTGAATGTCGATCGAAGAATTTGGCTGCAAAAAACAATCGCAAGTGATGCGTTCGATAGAACGCGCACTCGCCATAAAAATTGGGTCAGCAAAAATGACCGTCGCGCACCACGCAAAACCAAGCATGGCGATGCTTACGAGGACACGTTTTCGCAATGCCAGATTTGGAGGCGAAATCGCAGCCATGCCGACCGTAAGATGAAGGCCACTTTAACGTATTTTCGGAGAACCTATTCGCCACGTGCGAAGGACAAAGTACCAAGAGGCGTTGGATTTCATGGCGGAGGCCCTTTTCGGAGTATCTCCTCCACCGGATCCAGCAACGGCCAGCGGACACAATTCAAACACTGTGACGCAACAAGCGATGGCCCACCTACCAAGGATTAACCTTCCAACGTTCGATGGTACGTTTGAAATTGGTAGAGCTATTGCGACCGTTTCATCTCTATGGTTTTACGGATAACAAATCTTTGTCCATGTGGAACGTCTCCATTTCCTATTTACGGTCGTTGAAGGGGCGAAGCGAGCCAAGCGGTGAGTCACTTACCTGTAACAGACAATAATTTCGAAGTAGCGTGGAGAATCATAACGTCGTGCTACGAAACAAACGCCGACTTATATCGCCACATTTAAACATATTGTATACGTTACCAGACCGTTTCGTCCGAAACTCAATCCGAACTGCGCGTGTTACGCGATAAAATAAATATGTCTATTGAAATGCTCCGAAACCTCGACAGGCCAGTTGAACAGTGGAGCGACATAATCGTTTTCCTCGGTACGCAAAAACTCGACCGCGTTTACGCGAAAAGCTTTGGAGTTTCACCTAGGTGACACCACCGAGTTTCCTACATACCGCGAATTTGATGCGTTTCTCGAAAAAAGAATTCGAGCATTAGAAGAGCGATGCCGGTCTCCAAACGCGACAAACCGAGTGAAATCGAGAAAAATCAAACCGATTCTGCCGAAAACGTTCCATGCCCATTCAACTGCAGCCAGCAAAATAACGTGTGCGATTTGTAAGTAAAACCATTTACTGTACCAATGTTCTGATTTTTTAGGAAAATCTCCTTCCGAGCGCTGTAATCTAATCAAACAGCAAAAACGCTGCGTAAAACTGTTTTTCAGTTGGCCATTCAACGGCACAATGTAAAAGCCCGCACTTGTAAGGAGTGCCATAATAGGCATCATACGTTGCTGCATTTTCCAATTATCAACGATACCGCGGGTCGCAACGTTAAAGACAAGTCCTATCATTTCTGAAACCAAGTAGAGATTAGCTCAAACTTAGCTTCCAATCCACCATCTAAAACAACTGTTCTTCTTTCAACAGCTCGAGTTCACGTGCATTCTCTCCAAGGTCGGTGCGTTAGTGTGAGAGCACTTCTTGACGCAGGGTCAGCAGCGACTCTCATACTGAAAATTTAGCGCAACTGCTCCGTCTTGACCGGACGCAGCAACAAACACGAATCAGTGGCATCGGCGAAACACACTCCTTCGCACATCATGTAGCTGCAATATTCATTACAGCCTGGCGGAAAAGAGCGAGCCTGCATATTTCGACTACCGCAATAATTATGCGAACAATGGACCATGTATGTCCCATCACGCCAGAAACCAATATTACGTGGTCTTTGAGCTGCCTTGCAGGTCTAGAGTTTTGCCGACAAGGATCCTATGAGTTTCCAATTCCAAATGGTATTATTATTGGAGCCGATTTATACGGACAGCTGCTACTACCAAGGTGTTCATACGGGGGCTCAGCGTGTGCCCCTACCGCTCAAAGCACCCACGTTTAGGCTGGATTTTGTCCTGGTCCCCGTTCAAAGTGTGATCTGGGCCCAGCTCATATCCACTTCCACCATATTTCCGTGCCTGGAAACCCTCGATAGACCAGCCTTCGACGATTTTGGGAAATCGAGGACCTCTCGACTACCGCGATGTTTGACGCCTGACGAGCAGAAATGCGAACGTCATTTCATTGAAACGCATTCAAGTGACCTCGGATGGTCGTTACGGTAGTTCGAGTGCGGTCGCGCTCAGTTCGACCGACCCATTCCGTAGGGGATTCTCAAATTGGGAGCCTTGAAGAGTTTTCGCTCTCAGAGATCGTTTAAAAGGAGACCGAGACTATTCAGCCGAATATCGGAATTTCTTTCGATGAATATGCATCTCTTGGGCAATATGAGAATGGTAGATCATTCTCCACACCTATCCACTCATCAGGTATATTATATACCGTCACCATCCAGTTATTCGCCAAACCAGTTCAACGACGCGTTCTTTCGCGTTGTTTTTAATGCTTCGAGCCGTAAATCAAATGCCAATCTTAAATGACCACTTGTAACAGTGGGGCCCAACTACACACGATCTACTGTGTGATACTTGTACGATGGCGGTCAAATTCAGGGGTGCGTCTACTCTGCCGACATTGCAAAAATGGATAGGCAGATTCATGTCCCCCTACAGATGGTCGATTTTCACACGCATCCTTTGGCGCGAATCTCCTCTCGATCCTATAGAATAGTACCACTTCTCATCGTTACTTATGGAACTACCCCCGCACCGTATCTTGCTCTTCGAGTCCTAAAACAACTCATCGAGGACGAAGGCTCTTCATACCCTTACGCCGTTCAAATTCTAGGCTATCAAGCGTACGTTGATGATTTCCTCTTCGGAAGTGACGACCTAACGTCATTGCGCCTGATCCGCGACCAAACCGTACAATTGCTCCAAAAGGGAGGTTTTTCGCTACGCAAATGGGCGAGCAACGATAGCAGGCTGTTATCTGATATCGACGACGACAATCATGGTCTAGCAGTGAGTAAATCACTTCAACCGGACGAGAAGATTTCCGTTCTAGGCCTAACGTGGAACCCCTTAACTGACCATTTTCAGTTTCACGCAGTAAGGCCAAACGCCCAAATTTCCACCAAACGCGAAATACTTTCTGCAATAGCTAAATTATTTGATCCAATGGGTTGGGTCGCTCCATTCGTCGTACTGGCCAAAATCCTCATCCAACAGTTATGGTCCCTGAAGTGCGACTGGGATGACGTCGTTCCGCAAGACTATCTTCAGGAATGGCACTTATTTTGTTCCGAATTTCCCGAGTTCCAATCACTTACAATTCCTCGGAAAATCTCGCCAAAAGTCTTCACAACTCAAAGCCTTCACGGCTTTTCGGACGCTTCAACCAAGGCATACGCGGCCGTTGTCTATCTCAGAAGTACTCTTGAAGATGGTACAGTAAGTTCGACACTTCTCATGGCCAAAAGTCGCGTCGCTCCATTGAAAACTGTCAGCGTTCCTCGCTTGGAGCTATGCGCGGCCCTCCTCCTCGCTCGCTTGATAAAGTTTATTCAAACGTCCCTGATGAACAAGCCGATGGATTGTCACTGTTGGACGGATTCGGTACAAAAATAACACTTACATGGGTGAGCCAGTCACCATCTACGGTGGGAAAACCTTTGTGCAAACCGTGTTGCAAAGATTCAAAATTGTTGTCGGTTTGGTATGGATGATTGAAAGGATAGCTGGGATCTCTTCCAAAAAGAGTTGACGCACCGAGGAGAAATCGGATTATTGGCCGAGAGAGAAAGAGAACAGCTCACGTCACTTATTTTGTATTTCTGTACAATGGTCACACAATGAGAATTACTGCTTAATAAACACAGATCACTGACGAACAATGCACTTGTTTTTAATAAACTCCGTTTTAAGAGGCGTTAACAAATTACGGTTTGGTTTGGTATAGCACGTTTGGTCGGTTTGATTGCGAAACGGTAAGTAAATTCAAACCGTCGTGCGCACCTCGTTAGCGGTCTCGAGGTGGCTAAAACCGGCGCGAGGTAGCGCGATGGTCGTGGCACATCGGCGCGATGCTTAACCGCTACAAAATATCTTACCACACCACAATCAGCTGGCATATCGTTCCACACACAATGACAATCCAGCTTCCTTGTGCGCCCGTGGAATTTCCTTACTAGATTAAAAACTCACCGATTGTGTGGTCTATAGACGCACTCTGTGCTTGAGAAAGTGACTCAACAGGTGTGGACTATCAAGCGTCGAAGCAGCTCCTGCTGCTTCTACCGAGGAAAGGGTCCAAACCATTAAAGTTTTTACCGCTATTGCAGCTCCCTGGGAATTAGAAAACCGATATTCTTCTTGGCCAAAATTATTGAGAGTCACCGCTTATATTCAGAAGTTCGTAGAAAACCTCCGAGCACAAGGAGAAAAACAGGATTCACTCACCAAACCAACTCCATCAACCAAGGCGTCTCTCCCTACGTTGAGTCCGGGTGAGATTCACCGTTCCAAATTGTTTTGGTTACGACAAATTCAACGTGAAGTCTTCTATCAAGAATTGAAAGTTCTCAGTGAAGCCCGAACGGTGTCAAAATCAAGTCCTTTGAAATATTTAAATCCCTTTCTTGATTCAGACGGGTTAATCCGAGCAAAAGGCCGGCTAACAAACGCTCGGTTATCTGAAAACGACAAAACACCTATTATTGACGGTTATCCCCTCCTAACACTCTTATTGAAAGCACCCATCGTCAGCTCCTACACGCCGGCCTTCAACTTACTCTCGCTTACCTTCGAAACCAATACGTGGATCATCCGAGCGAGAACTACCATCCGAGCCTTCCTTCATCGTGTGTAGCGTGCATACGCCGAAGGGCTGCCGACTACCTCAGAAACTCATATTCATACCGGGGTCGACTATGCAGGCCCAATTCAAGTCCGTACGACACCGGGCCGTGGCCATAAATCTGTAAAAGCATACATTGCGATCTTTGTTTGCTTGACCATTAAAGCAGTTCACATTGAGTTAGTGAGTATTATAGTTCCGCAGCCTTCATAGCAGCCTTACCATCGATTTATGTGTCGACGCGGTCTCCAACCTCGATGTATTCCGACAACGGCACCACATCATGGCGCGAACCGTGAACTTCACTTCAGCCTATAAATCCGACGAACAAGAGATCCGAATTTTAATAATTTCTTCAATTTCTAGCGTCAAAGGGGATTTCATGGCACTTCTTACCATCCGAACGCGCCGCAGGGTGGAGGGCTCTGGGAGAAGCGTCCGTGACAAAGCCTTCACAGTACCATATGAAATGCACGATACGTTTACCTTTGAAGAATTAGGCAACGCTGTTATGTGTCGGATAGAGGCGTGTCTAAAACTCCAGGCCTCTTGGGAGCATGTCGGATTGCATCGAGGACTACTCTGTATTATACCCCAGGCCATTTCTTAATGGGTCATCCTCTCGTAGCTCAGCCTGAGCCCAGCGTACTAAAACTTAAAGAAACCGATTATCTCGATGGCAGCTCCTGCAGAGATTAATCGAAAGATTTTGAAAATCGTGGGCAAAACGATTACTTACACACGCTTCATCAGAGCCCAAATGGCACACCATTCAACACCTAACCAAAATAGATCAACTTGTTCTTATCCTTAATCCGAATCTCCACCAAGTCAATGGGAACTAGGTCGTATCAACCATGTGTCACCCTAGAAACGATGGTCTCGTACGAGTCGTTACTAAAAAACAGCACAATCCGTGTATAAACGGCCACTCTCAAAATTGTGTTTCCTTCCCATTTCGATCCACGAGGACGACGCGAAAGCAACGACGCTAAATAAACACTTTTTATTTCCGTACTTTAGATGTAAGCCAAAATAGAATGAAGTTAGTTGTTAGATTACAATGTACTTACTCGCGCCGCGTGAATCGCAACAATCATGTACACATTAGTGCTTCGTCATCCATCAATGTTAAAACGCGTCGGCTTCGTGTTGAATTAGTTCATTCAACAGGGGGGCGGTGTGTTCAGTTCGCCGTATCGAAGTCCCGCCAGCCAGCGACGATTGGCGTGCGCTGCCGGCGAGCCGCGATGCTCGTAGTTCGTGGGCATGCGTGCAGCGCTGTTCACCCCGACTGGTGCTGGTCCTGGGGACTTTAACGCCAAGTCGGTGGCTTGGGGATCCCCTAGGACCACCGTTCGTGGCGGGATCCTGGGCGACTGGGCGGCGGGGCTCGACCTTCGGTTACTAAACCGGGGGTCGGAGCACACGTGCGTGCGGCGATATGGGGGGGTCCATCGTGGATGTTGGATTTGCGACCCCCAACGCCGTGCGCATGGTGTCGGGTTGGCAGGTGGTCCCCGGGGGCAGAGACACTGTCCGATCACCGGTATATCGGATGGAGGTCTCTGCCGCCGGTCTGCATCCCGGCACCACCGCCCGGATGGCACCGCCACCACTCCGCTGAGCGCTTCGGCGCCCTGGACAAGGATGCGCCTGATGGCAGCTGCCCTCGCTGCAACTTGGCCGCAGGGGGCGGACGAGTTGCCGAGCATGGAGGAGTAGGGTCGCCCGGCTCGGGGGACATAGTCACAAACATTTGCGACGCGGCGATGCCCCGGGTAGGGCGAGCTTCTCCTCGCCGGGCGGTGTACTGGTGGTCGGGGCCGCGATCGCGGAATTGCGCGTCGCAAGTGTCCGCGCCCGACGCCAGTACACCCCGCGCGCGCCGTCGTCTACGACCGGATGTTGGCGTGGCGCGAGCGAGGGCAGACGATCTGTATGAGGCATACCGTATCGCGCGGGTTGCTCTGCAGGTCGCCATCAAACGGGCCAAGACACGGGCATGGAAGGAGCTCCTCCAGACCCTTGTGACGATCCTTGGGGCGCCCGTATAAGGTGGTGCTGAAAAAGCTCCGCCCGGGGGCTGCCCCCCCCGTTACCGAGGGCCTTGACCCCGGCTGCTGGAGGACGTGGTCAATACTCTTCTCTTCCCAATTGGGGAGAGGGGACCACGTCCTCCGGCGGTGGCGGCAGTCCCAAGGGATGTGGGCGGCCGTGCTGGGTGCCACACAGGGGGAGCTGGCCACGGTCATCAGACCGCTCGGGGCGCGTAATACGGCCCCCGGGCGCGAATGGTGTGCCTGGCCGGGTTTGGGTCTTGACCCAGGGCGCGTCCTTGGGGGCCGACCCTCAGGCGGTTGTTTGACCGATGTCTGAGGGACTGGCGATTCCCTCCCAGTTTGGAAGGTGGCGAGGATGGTACTCCTCCGGAAGGAAAGGGTCGGCCCGCGGAGTCTCCTTCCGCATACCGGCCCATCTGTCTCCTCGACAAAGTGAGCAAGCTCTTCGAGCGCGTGATTGCTGCCCGGCCTTGTCGAGCACCTGGTGCGAGGTGCCGCCGGCCTGGCCGACTGCCAGTATGGTTTCCGGGAAGGTCGACCGTCGATCGACGCGACAGGTCGTGTCAGGGCCTTCACGGAGTTGGCCGTCTTCCGGGGAGGGGTGGCTTTGGCAATATCCTTCGATATTGCCAACGCCTTTGACACCCTGCCCTGGGAGGAGGTAAGGGGGGGTCTCGAATATCATCGGGTCCCCCCTTGTCTCGGGGCGGTCATCGGGGATTATCTGCGCGGCAGGTGGATCGAGTATCCGGGCTGGGATGGACATATGCGGAGGGAGGAGTACTGCGGGGTTCTGCAGGGGTCGGTCTCGGGCCACTCCTGTGGAACATCGCGTACGACGCGGTGTTGTGGGGCCGACCTGCCCGACGACGTCATCGCCGTGTGTTATGATAGACTGACACACTGGTGCTGGCCGTCGGGGCGCAATGGGGGAGGCCAAGCCTCTCGCGGAGGATGGGGCGCAACGCGTTGACCGGATCAGGGGGATGGGATGACGGTGGCGGTCCATAAGACCGAGGTGATAGCGTTCCATTCACCTCGGCAGGATCCGCCACCCCCTCTGATCCGGGTGGGTGAGGCTAATATCGAGGTGAAGCCCCAGATGAGGTATCTGGGGCTGATCCTCGATAGCCACTGGCGCTTCGAGGAGCATTTCCGCTGCCTGGTCCCACGGTTGGAGAGGATGGTCGCTGCTTGGGGCGGATTCTACCCAACTTGGAGGGCCCGGCGGACCGAGTTCGCCGCCTCTATGTGGCAATCGTTCAGTCGGTGGCCCTATACGGGGCCCCTGTCTGGGCGGACGACCTGGGTGACGATGCTGCGTCGGATGCAGAGGCGGATGGCGCTAAGGGTCGTCCGCGGGTACCGGACCGTGTCGCATGAGGCAGCGACGGTTCTTGCGGGGATGCCGTCCATGAATCTCCTCGCGCGGTCGCACGCGATGATGTATCGTCACCGCGTCGACCGTCGCGCGGGGGTGGGGGCGGTCCCGGGTGTGCAGGAACCTGCTTGGGGCGAGTTGAAGCGCCAGGCCCGGCAGTTCGTGGTGCACGCGTGGCAAGAGCGGTTGGCTCTGCCTACCGCGGGGCACCGGACAGTCGGGGCTGTTCGGCCACTCCTATGTGAGTGGCTGGACAGAGGCCATGGAAGCCTCACTTACAGGATGGCACAGGTGTTCTCGGGGCATGGCAGCTTCGGGAGATACCTGTGCCGGATAGGGAAGGAGCCGACGGCGCGTTGCTGCCATTGTGACGCTGAGCAGGACACGGCGGAACATACCCTCGAGGTATGCGCTGCATGGGAGGGTGAACGCCGTGTCCTGATCGGCGTCATCGGGCGGGATGTCTCGCTGCCGGGCATGGTGCGCGCCATGCTCGGCAGCGAGGAGAAGTGGAGGGCCGTGGCCTCCTTCTGCGAAATCGTAATGTTGCAGAAGGAGACCGCGGGAAGGGAGCGCGAGCGTCAGCGGCGCGCTTAGGCTCGCGCTCGTTTGGTGGCGAGAGAGCGTCGCCTGGGCGTCAGGCAACGCGGGCGGCCCCCTCGGCGTGGCGCATGACCCAGGCTGGGAAGGGGGTCCTGATAGGAGCCCCCTCCCGCCAGGCGGCGTAGGGTCGGACCGGATGGGGTGGCAGTGCCTCCTGTCCGGGTCCGGCGCACGGAGCGGCACCCTCGGTGGCCTGGTGCGGCCATGAGCTGCCGGCCTCCGAGGGGTAGAAACGGGGTCGAGGGCGGTTGCGAGATGGGGCTCGCAGCCGCCACTAGACGCGGCCCCGGGACGGATGGCGGCAGGACGATGTGGCCTCGTCCTGCCGCTATGAGACAGGGCGATTACCGGGGGGACCGTTTGTCCCCCCGCGGGTGGGCGCAAAGCGCGGGCACGGGGAGGATACCGGAAGTATGCTTCGAGCGATTCCCGGTATCCTCCCAAATCGTGCGGAAGGGTCACCGTGGGGTTTTTAGTGGGTAGGTCCCGCGCCCGTTATAATGGGCGCGGGGAATCCCACACACCCCTCCCGCCTCTCCCCAAAGAGGTGGGAGGGAGTCTTTCGAAGATTTTCCCCACGAGCCTCTCGCAGGGCCTCTGCTCCGCTGCTTTTCTGTCCCTTTAGAGAGCAGGCTGCGGCAACCTTCTGAACCCGCCTCAGAGTCGAGGAGATCCTCTCGGATATATCCTCGTTACCTCGTCCCTGAGGCAACTCAGCCTAACCACCGGGCTCATTGCCCGGTCTAATCCGTCGACGGCCTGCCCCGTCCGCTTCCTCTTGGAGTCTATGTGGCTCCTCGTGGAGGAGAAGGACGAGACTGACGCAGTTTCGTCGTCCTTCTCCACCTTCCACAAAGCCGGGCCAGGTGCAGAGTGAGGCGCGAGCACCGTCACCCTAGCCCCAACTCCGTCATCGTCCTCCCCCTTCGACATAACCTGTCTCATCCCCCGATTTATTTAGAAACCCCATGTGAGTTCCACGAGTAGGTCGGAAGTAAAGGTCCACCCGGGCAGAGCCGCCTTACTCGGGTAAGCCTAATACTCCGGGGGTTCGGCAGATGCCCACGGATGTAGTCGCTTGGGATTGAGCCATCTCCACCAACCATGCATTCCATCGCCAATCACCATAGCTTAGGATTAGAGGGCGATTTTATACAGTCGCCATACTCGTGGCCCAGGGCGGTTAAGCCAAGACCCCCGTTCCTCCCTGCCGCCACGTGCCATTCACAAAACCAAAAAGAAATTATGAGTGGGTCGTTGTGACGACCAACAGGAGGCTTACGGTTGCGATTAGCATCAAGTACCCTCGGGAGTCGCTACGCCCCGTACTGCAGCCGACGATTGCCGGACGCAGCCCCTGAGGGAACCTCAGCTTACGACTTGCTAGCTAGCTACATATCTCACTCCTTGCTACTTAGCCAGCTCTCTCACTCCTTGCTATTTAGCTAGCTATCTCACTCCTTGCTACCTAGCTACCTAGCACACTCGTTGCTTGCTAGCTACCTAGCACACTCCATGCTTGCTAGCTAGTTTATCTCAATCCTTGCCAGTTTAACTAGCTAGCGCACTCCTTGCTAGCTGGCTAGCTAGCTCACACCTTGTTATCTAGCTAGCTAACTCACTCCTTGCTAGCTACCTACCCATCTCGCTCTTGCTAGTTAGCCAGCTATCTCACTCCTTGCTAGCTAGCTAGCTATCTCACTCAATGCTTGCTAATTTGCTAGCCGACTCCTTGCTGGCTAGCAACCAAGCACACTCCTTGCTAGCTAGCTACCTAGCTCACTCCTTGCTAGCTATCTAGCTAGCTTACTCTTGCTAGTCAGCTACTTAGCTTACACCATGCTAGCTAGCTACGTAGCTCACTCCTTGCTAGCAAGCTTGATGGCACACTTCTTTACAAGCTGGCCTGCTGGAACCACTCATTGCTAACTAGCTATGTAGGTCACTCCTTGGTAGCGAGCTACGGGCTCACTCCTTGCTAGCTAGTCAGTTGATCTCACCACCTTCCTAGCTTGCCATTTAGCTCACTCCTTACTAGGTAGCTAGTTTGCTCAATCCTTGCTAGGTTGCTCACTCCTTGCTAGCTGGCTCGCTAGATCACTCCGTGCTAGGTAGCTAGCTAGCTCAGTCCTTGCTAGCTAGATGGCTCACTCCTCGCTAGTAGGAGAGAGCTAGCTAGCCAGCAGCAAGGAGTGAGATAGTTAGCAAGCTAGCAAGGAGTGATATATCTAGCTAGCTAGCAAGGAGTGAGCAAGCTAGCTAGCTTGCAAGGAGTGAGCTAGCAAGGAGTGATCTAGCAAGGAGTGAGCACGCTAGCTAGCTAGAAATGAGTGAGCAATGCTAGCTTGCTAGAAAAGTGTGAGTTACAAGCTAGATAGCAAGGAGTGAGTTAGCTAGCTAGCTAGCAAGGAGTGAGATAGTTAGCTAGCAAGGAAGCAGTGAGCTAGCTATTTTCGTAGCAAAGAGTGAGAGAGCTAGCTAGCTAGGTGAGCAGTGAGCTAGATAGCCAGCTAGCAAGGAGGGAGCTACCTAGCTAGCTAGCAAGGAGTGAGCCAGCTGGCCAGCTAGCAAGGAGTGAGATAGGTGGTGAGCTAGCTAACTAGCTAGCAACGAGTGTGCGAGCTAGGTAGCAAGGAGTTTCTTCACATACGGGTTTCTTCGAAACATCACGCGATCGACGAAACTACGCGTGATTTCGAGCTAACGTTTCGGCGCGTGTACAGAGAGAAGGTACGACAATAATAAGTCGGACAAAGACGAATTCAAATTCGTTACAGCGCCGCTAGTCGGAGATTCTCCCCTCTGAATTTGACTAACCGTGCTAGATCGTCACTCGTAATTTGGAATCGGCAGCGAGCAGATGGACATACAATCCCGCTCCCTCGTAACTTCCAAAACTGCCGAATAGTTCAGAGTCTACTCGAACTTTCGGAGAAATTATCAACGTGGTACGGAAGTTCAATCCATCCGGTAACGTCACTACTTCCACACACGTTCTTTAATTTCAATCAAAATTAGAGTCGGAATCGCGAGGAAGGTCTAGACGAAAACGGATTGGGAAACCATCCGGTACCGTCAATACTTCCACAGCCGTTTACCATTAAACAGATCAGGTCGGAACACGACCTGATTAATATAGACTGTAAAGATCTCGCAGGTTATAATCCGAGATTTCGATTTCAGCAGTGGGTACGATCCACCTCAGTTTGAATACAGACTCGTATCCCTGTAATCAGAGATCGTGTCCGAGGTATTCAGCAGTGGCTACGACCCACCTTTGGTCTGAAAAACAAAAAAGAAAAGAAAAAACACGTATCGCTGCAATCAGAGGTCGTGTCTGAGGTATCGAGGTTGCCTCTCGAACCTCGCTTGACTGTCAAACGGCTCGGAACCCACAATCCAGGGGCGTATAAAATACCCTGGGTGGATTTGCCATCTTCCAGTCGAAGTGTGGGACAATTTTCACTCCCAGCTTACGGCGAACCGCGAGAACACGCCCAAAGATCGCCAGTCTAGTACGGTCGCTGCGCGTAGGACGTTGATTCATCAAGCAACGTGGTGTCAGGCCCAATAGTAAGTCGACCCAAGGGCCGCCGTTGGCAAACCTGCACCACACCGTGCCCGTACGCACGCAACAAGGTGGTAAAGGGCCGAGGACCGGGTACGGTTGCAGCCTTACAACCTCCATCCGTTACCCTCTCCTAGGATAGTCGAGACCTGCAGTCGAGGAAGAAACGAGGGTTGAATCTCGTCTTCTCCAAAACTGCAATCAGACGTTTCCTGGTTTTAATGAAACCACACAAACATATACAGTCCACTAGCTTAGCTGCGTAACGCGGCGGCTGAGTTTCCCGTTCCTGAGTGCTACAAGCACAACCAGGAGCGCGTGTAACATTAAAACGAGACGGATAGAGTGACTAACGCTACCGTATATTTACACCTCGTTCCGTCTCTTTTCTTTCAGAACAGAGTGATGCGAGCAGCCTCCAGACGCCAGCCAGGCAGCGGGGTTTTTTGTCTCCGTAATCGCGTTAAGACGGCTGTCGAAATTTAAATTACCAAGAATAAACGGCGTCATCGATTATTTCGACGACGCGAAATAAATCTAACGTGTGACAATTACTTTTTCCATCCTCCTATTCCCTCGTGATCCGGACCCCCGTTAGACGAGGTTCTCAAATCAGCGTTTGAGCCCTCCAGAGTCTAACATATGCAATTATAACCTTTATCACCACGACAAGGTATACAGGGTGTTCGGCTACCTATGGCAAAAATTTTAATGAGCGATAGTAGAGGCCAAAATAAGACGAAAATCAAGAATACTAATTTGTTGATGGAGGCTTCGTTGCAAAGTTATTAACATTTAAAGTTCCGCCTGTAGAATGACAATCCGCTAAACAGCTGCGTTCGCGCGGACGGTTGCGGCAGGCGAGTGCTAGTGGTTCTCACGCAGCATGAAAAATTCTGCTTACCGACATTATCGACAGCCTTAGATTTTTGTCCACTTATGGGAATGCGAACACCTTACGTTGAATAAGATTCAACCTGTCTTATGAAAATCCAGAAGGGCATATCAAAACTCGCCCGACGAGATTTTCACAGAGAAAGGGTGAATGCCAGTTCCAATACACAATGTTGTGAACAAAAATCACCCACATGCGATTATACACGCCCCACGATTGTCCACAGTGTCCACAAGTATCCACAAATAATCCTTTCAGGCACTAACCACTATGCAATTAAATAAACACGCACCGCGATTATGTTATTCGTGAATGTCTACGTGTACGTGTATCACGATTCTTCCGAGTTACTTACGAATAAAACTGTTATTAATTTTTCAAATACACTTCAATTTAAAAATGTAAAAAGGAATCGCAGGATAAATGAAATTTTCGTTCAGGCATAATAAGGCAAACTTATGAAATTGCGCATCGGAAATTTACTTTTTTATTCAAAATCGAGCTAATACGCGGGGCAATTATTAAACTTGAAATAATTATTAAACATATTTCTAAACAATATTAAACATTTTTTATCGATGCAATGTATAAAAAGCTATATAAGCAAATTTTTTGATAATTTGTATGCAGCTCCAGCTGTATACGATGAGTATGAAAACAGATATAGAAATATAGGAAATTAAACGGATGAGCGTTATCGACAATACATAAATGTACATATCAACTTATATTTAATAACTATCAACTCATTTTACTTGTTTTTCATAAACTTTACGTTATTGTTAAAGACGTAAAATAATTGATTTCGGTCATTTGAACAAAAATTAAAAACTTCGATTTTGTCCTGATGTCGGCCACTGTGCGCCGTGGCGGTTCTAAATCAACGGGAGTCGGTATCACACGTATTTTGAAACTACATATAGCGACTAGTTAACAAAGTATGTAAAAAAATATATTTAAGTATATCTATTTTAAAAGCACGTGCGGCCTTTTTCGTATGAAAATTAGGAAATATGAATTAATACTTCTTTAACATTTTTCCAACAAATCTGAAAAAATTACGCATCAATAGCCATAATGTTACGCTATAGCTGTAAAAATATGAATATGGTCACATAAGTAATTAAGGCAATATAAAGCTTTTTCAACCATTCTTCAATAATTCTTTATTAAAATATCTAAAATATAAAATATATAAAAATCTGAAAAAATTAGAGATTACTAATTCTTTTGAGGACTTTATACTGTATAAAAACAAACGTGGTCACTTGATAACTTCGTCAAAAAATCGTCGGTTAAAATATTTTCGAATTTTTTAAAAATCGAATTTGCATCCAAAATTCTGAAAAAATTCTCGACTATGTACATCAATCGATAGAATAATCATGATTTCTTTCATAATTTTTAATTGACCACAACGGGAGATATTAAGGATAAACCAAAAAATGATTTCACCCCGTAATTACCCTGTAGTAGAGATACCGGGTTGAAACTCGTGGAATGGGGTTTTTTCGAACCATCTATCGAGTGGTATTAACCCCGTTCAATTTGGTTTGGGGGCACTTTGTACCCTGCTTATTCGGCTAGACCCTTTTGGGCGAATTTGAAAAGTTTCAAATCGTTCTGGTTAAATTATTTGCGGTTACGGGGACAATTAGAATCATTTTCGGTATAGACATATCCTTGAAATCCCCACGATTCTCGTCGAGATTATCCAGAGTAGGAATCGCGGTTGTAAAAGAATACAGTAAACATATTACCAAACTACCGTTTTTTTCTCTTTTGATGCCATGTGAAACACATACACACGTACACGAATAGACCTTTAAGACAAATAAATGATGTATTACAATTTAAAATAAAAAATAGAGGATTTTCGGTTGTAGTTGGCAATGAGGTACATCCTTACCTGTTTTTATAATCTTTAAATCTTTAAATAACCTTAACGATTGGTGGTTACTCCATGAAATTATCGATCGATGCTCAATTCTGAACCGTGCAGTTAGCTTTTCATTCGGTTAAAAAATACTAAAATTTATTTTCAACTTCATTTTCTGTCTCACTTTCTCTTATGTTTAATTCTAAATCTGTTGGTAACGTTGCGAGTGACACGAAAATGGTAATGGAGCTCTAGAACTCCAGAAAAATGGGTCGAAAAAATACATTGAACGAAAGGTCTACTCGGATACCTGGTCTGTGGTCGTACCTTGTACCTCGTACTTTTTACCTTATACTTCAGGTAAAAAGGGACACACCTGTGAAAAATAGTTTCATGACATTGCCTGATACCTCAAGTTACTGTTCAAAAATTAAACGCTATGTTTCGTACCTGTGAAAATATTCGGCTATATCATTTTAAAATTTTAAATCCGACCCATACTTTGTAATAAAATAGCAAACGGGATAGGGGAGTCGACTCTCCAAAACTCTACGAATTCACGTACGCGTGATCTGGCATAGTGTGAGAAAGTGGAATGAGGTGTCCCCGGTGCATCCCCGGCTCCGTCTGTCAACTCTGTCTCTGGTGCAGGACAGAGGTGCCAGAAAGCATCCACGGTGCGAAACTCACATATGCCAGATCACGTGTACGTGAACTCGTAGAGTTTCGGAAAGTCGACAAAGGCTCACATTTGCCTTCTCGCTCTTAACAACTGAAATCCGACCTCCCGTCAATGGCATACGATTTGGATTCTTGAGCCGAGATTCTCGACTGCCCAGGCATTTTTACTTTCCGACCTATGTAGGCGCACATAAGCAAAGTACCCATAATGAAAAAAAAATTTTGTAAAATTTATTTTACGGAAATACACGTTTTAAGACCCCCTAATCATATTTTAATTATTGAAAAAATAGAAATTTTTTTTTATTATTCCGATGTGTGAGTAATAATGTACATATGTATATTATTAATACGATTTTTCAAAATCAAAATACTTTAAGATTGAACATAAATAAATTAAAATGAGAGTCCACTCTTTGCCAGTATTGTGCACACTGTGGCAGTTTTCAATAAGAAGAGTTCTTATTTTTATAACATACACACAAACAGTAGAATTAATAGTTGCGGAAATTAATTAATAATGATTTTCCTCGATTGTTTTGAGATAACTGTCGCGTCGCGAGTCCTCCGTATGACCGTCAAATAACAAAATTTGTTCTTTCCATACCTGCGCACCAGATGTCTAGCAGTTGTGCGTCAAGCCCTTTACAAACGTTTTTTCCAGCAATTAGGAGTCTAGTTTTATTGCACGCCACGGTCAACCTTCGAGGATACAATAGCACTTTCGCGCGACCACCGACACAGCCAAAAACAGAAAATTTTGGTGACACCCACACCACCCGTTCTTGCAGGGGGCTGCCGTTCACGCCTTACAAATCTTGTAACCTATCAGTGTTTTTCGCATATTAGTAACCGCCCAAATAGAACTGTATAAAGAGCGACGCTCGCTCAGAAATAAGGGATTCAACAAGAATTTTGCGGAGCATCAACAAACCGACAAGTATTCATTTTTTCGAGTCACCGCATTGCATATCCATCATAAGTTTTAAATACAGTCCACTTTCAAACATAAAATATTCGCACAAAGTTAAGTCGGCGTGTGACGTACGGGTTTAACTTTCCGAACAACGTCGGTGGAAAATTCGTACACGACATTTGGTCCTTCGAGCCGGATACCAACGGCAAACACAGAATTGTAGTGCAGTGTGGTGACTACCAAGGAAGATATTCCTTGGACATCATAGACAATTGTCGGTAGTGCAACAGAAGCTCCAACGTTGACACTTACGATCTTAGCCTCTTTGGAGAGGGCAGATAAACAGCAGCACCGTAGGACACTACGTCGCCGGTGAAGGAAGTATCCACAAGCAGCCGCATCGGACACCTCAGCAGAGGAAGCAGCCGTCGGACGGTGGAAAATCCAAGGCCACGCAGCAGCACCGGGCCATCATCGACGAATCGCAGCAACATCGACGCAGCGCAGCATCATCGGCGCATCGCAGCACCATCATCGACGCATCGCAGCATCATCGAGGCAACGCAGCAACATCGAGGCCACGCAGTCTCATCCAGGCATTGCAGCAACGAGCAACAGTTCGAAGTTCAGACGTCGGTAGGGTAAGTCCACGAATCACTATTCCTTTCACATAATTTCCCTTATTGCAAGCAGTCGCGAACTCGATTACATTCGTTGTTTAATTATCGCGAGATGGCAAACGTACCTGAGACAGTGCCAATGAAAGGCCTCAGGAGACAAAGAACTCGATTAAAGGGCAGCTAACGCGGATAGAGACATACCTCGATGAGGGCGATCAGTTTGACATTCACGAGTTACAAATTCGCAAGGAAAAGATGTTAGAATTGAGTAAAAACTTTGAAACCGTGCAGACAAACATAGAATTAGAGGATGACATATCCGATCATGACGCGGAAAGAGAACAATTCGAGCGGAAATATTTTAGAATCACCAGTAGCATAAACCGTCGAATCGAGGGATTACAAACCCCTAACACAGGTATTAACCCAGGTAGATTCACGGACTCGCCGAACACGGTAACAATAAGACAAGAAAGTAGCCTTTTACCTAAAATCGAAATCAAACCATACGACGGTAACCCTATGCAGTGGCATAGTTTCCACGATACGTTTCGAACACTGGTCCATAATAATGAAGACTTACCGGCCGTACAAAAATTCCATCTGTTAAAGAATGCACTTCGCGGAGAAATCGCGTCAGTAATTTCAACATTAAACGCATCCGAAACAAACTACCGAGTAGCTTGGGATTTGTTGCAAAAGCGATGTAACAGACCGAGACAAATAGTGCAAACACACTTAAAAACTTTATTCGAATTGCCCGAAGTAACGCGTGATGCATCCTCAAGCCTCAGGTCATTGGCGGAACAGGCTCAAATGCATGTAAACGCACTCGCTACCCTAAGTCAGCCCATAGCACAATGGGATGCAATGTTAGTTTATCTAGTCGGCAAAAAATTAGATAAAGAATACGCGTCGCGGATGGGAACGCACTTTAGAGAATGACGAGATGCCGACATTCGACCAACTAATTAATTTCATAAATAAACAAGCGCGGGGCGATGAAATTGAAGCGGAAGCTTCAAACGAGAGTAGGCGGGTTTTGTATCCAGATCGTCCACTACGAAATAAACCAATTACAAGGGGGTACACTCACGCCGCGACGACGAATACAGACAAATGCGTCATGTGTAGGGATAAGCATGAAATTTATTATTGTAAGCATTTTTTGCAAGCACCAATTCGGGAGAGATTCGAGGTAATTAAACGAAACAAGCTATGTATTAATTGCTTCCGAAACGGTCATTTAGTCGGCACATGCCAAGCTAGCGGATGCAAAAAAATGTAATTTGAAACACAATACCTTACTCACATTTTAACGACGAACAGCGGGCTAACATAAACCCTCACAATGCGCGAATAGGAAGTCGGGTAACAAGTTCGGGAGTCAATGCAACAAGCTCGGGGGTCAATACGACTACATTAACAGTTATATGCAATTTTGAAACCTTACTCGGAACCGCGCAAATTAAAATATTGGACAGATTCAATAGGGAACATGATTGTCGCGTATTATTAGACGGGGGATCACAAACCCATTTTATAACCACCGAGTTAGCCGACAAATTGCAATTACGCAAACACAGCGTCAATCTAACCTTCTCAGGTATAGGTCAACAGGCGACCAGGGCGCAAACACCTTGTAAAAACAGTAGTCAAGGCGCGAAACGGTACATTATCTACCCCCATTTCATTTATTACTGTACCGTTGATTACCGGGTCACTACCGTCTCGACAAGTCGACAGAACATCGATCGAAATTCCAAAAAACCTCACGTTAGCGGATCCGACATACCATAAGCCCGGGAAGATAGACGCATTATTAGGTAATACGTTGTTTTTTAACCTATTAAGTAATGGGACAAATCAAATTCAACAATAGTAAAATCATCTTTCAAAAAACCAGACTAGGTTGGATAGTTACCGGCGAATCAGATCTACAACCATCGTACAAGAACACAGTAAAGTCATTTCATACAACATCAACATTAGACAAGACATTAAACAAATTCTGGGAAGTAGAAGAATTCGCGGATCAGGTATATTTATCGGAAGAAGAAAGGGCTGCGGAAAATTCGTTTGAACAGGGCACCGTACGAGAAGCGGATGGGCGGTATTGTGTAAGATTACCCTTTAACGAACGCAAACAATTGTTAGGGAGTTCACGCGATGCAGCATTAAAAAGATTTTACGCGTTAGAACGGAAATTGCATTCCGATCAAGAATTATTAGCAGGATATCGGGAGTTTTTAAAAGAATACGAACAATTAGGACATATGACATAGGTCAACGCGGACGATTCCGCCGAGGGTTTCTACCTGCCGCACCACGCGGTAATAAAAGAGTCTAGCGAGACTACTAAGATACGCGTAGTATTCGACGCCTCAGCGAAAACATCGACAGGTATAGCATTAAACGACACGTTATTAAATGGGCCTATCCTACAGGATACCCTGTACAAATATTACTTAGATTTCGTTCGCATTCCTATGTTTTAACGGCAGATATAGAAAAGATGTTTCGGCAGATTAAAATACATACAGAGGACAGGAAATATCATAAGATATTGTGGTGCGATTCACGAGACAAACCAATCAAAACCTACGAACTGAATACCGTAACATACGGAACCACGTCAGCTCCATTTTTAGCCGTGCGTTGTCTACAACAATTAGCGGTTGACGAACAGGATAATTTTCCCGCCGCGGCAGCAATATTCAGAACAGATTTTTATGTAGATGATTTGCTCACCGGAGCATCTACTCGCGAACAAGCATTAGTAATTCACGAAGAAACCATAGCGTTAGCAAGGAAAGGCGGGTTTAATTTAAGACAGTGGGCATCAAACGATGAGAGTCTGATCGAAGATCTAGCATTAATTAATCAAGAGCGCACTCTGTCCTTAGACACAGACGAAACTAGGAAGGCGTTAGGTATAGGTTGGAAACCAAGGACGGACGCGAAATACGCTACAACATAAAACTGACCGATGGCAATCCTCGACCTACGAAACGTACAATAATTTCACAGATCGCAAAATTATTCGACCCATTAGGGCTATTAGGACCAGTTATAGTACGCGCAAAAATTATAATGCAGCTATTGTGGAAGGCTGACCTAGGTTGGGATGAGTCTGTGCCTCAATCTATCCATACCATGTGGTTAGAATTTACGCAAGAGCTACCTCTATTAAATAAATTTTCGACGCCGCGAAAAACGATTGTTGATAGCCCAATAGAAATACAGATGCATGGATTCTGTGACGCTAGTGAAGCGGCTTACGGCGCATGCATTTACTTGAGGTCAATTGATAATCAAGGCAAATGTAAGGTTAGTTTGTTGTGCGTGAAATCATGGGTTGCGCCAGTAAAAACCTTATCATTGCCGCGTTTAGAATTGTGCGCCGCTGAGTTATTAGCAAATTTAATAAAAGAAACCCTTAACGCGATGACCCACCTCGAAATTAAAAGGATCGTGTTATGGTCGGACTCAACGATAGCATTAACTTGGATTAGAACCTCACCGCATTTGCTAAAAACATTCGTTGCCAATCGGTAAACGAAATTCAAGAGCAAACAGATATTGAAATTGGCGTCATATCTCTAGTGTCGAAATCCGGCAGATTTCATATCCAGGGGACAGACACCTCTGCTTTTTCTAAATAACCTAAGGTGGTTAAAGGGGCCGCAGTGGCTTTCACAGGCCGAACGAACTTGGCCATTTATTACACTACCTGCAATAGAAATACCGGAAACTCGTAGCTTCAAGGTTTTAGTAGCAAGAATTAATACAACTGATTTCGTTAGTAGATTCTCAACAATAAATAGGCTCAACAGGGCACTAGCATATATTACGTTTTTATAATAATTGTAAAAGCAAAAACAGAGTTGCGGACGAATTAACTAATTTAGAGATTTCTAATGCCCCATATACATATAGTTAAATTAACACAAGCACAAGAGTTTACGCAGGAATTGAGGGATTTGAAGGAAGGTAGGGAAATAAACAAAAGAAGTAAATTACTTAATTTAAACACCATTCCTTGACGAGAAGGGTTTAATTCGAGTCGGCGGCCGATTAAAACACGCAGCAATAAACTATTCATACAAACATCCGATCTTATTACCACGCAACAATCACGTTACAGAATTAATAATCAGGCATGAGCATTTAAAACATTGGCATGCGGGTATACAAGCCACTTTAAACGCCGTCAGACAAAGATATGGCCAATAGATGGAAAAAATCTTACGCGCAGATTAATTCATAACTGTGTAAATTGCTTTAAAGCCAATCCCAAGCTATCTGAGTATGTTTATGGGAAATTTACCGAAAGACCGTGTGACACAAACACGGCCATTCGAACCACAGGAGTCGATTATTGTGGACCATTGTTTTTAAAGGAACGAAAACACCGAAACGTTAAGAAACCAAGGGATACGTAGTAGTATTTGTATGTTTTGCCACAAAGGCTACTCATTTAGAATTAGTAACCGATCTAACCACGGAAGCATGTATAGCCGCGATAAAACGATTTTTCGCGAGAAGGGGAAAATCCCGAACTTTATACTCCGATAACGGGAGCAATTTCCTAGGCGCAAATAACGAAATTATTGAAATAACCGCATTCGTAAACTCGAACGACCATAAAGGAAAATTAAAACAATATTTGAGCAATGAAGGTGTCAACTGGTCGTTTTCTCCACCCGTTCGCCTCATTTCGGGGGTCTATGGGAAGCCGCAGTGAAGGCCTTTAAAAAAACATTTCAAGGCTACTCTTGGAGAAGCACTGTTCACATACGAACAATTGAACAGCATTATAATCGAGATCGTGGCAATCCTGAATTCCCGACCATTAACACCCATATCCTCTGATCCTAATGACTATATCGCTCTAACACCCGCACACTTCCTAATTGGTGATTCGTTACAAACCCTACCGGAATATGAATGGACACATGTACAAACGAATAGGCTGTCATTGTGGCAGCACACTCAGAAAATTAAGCAACATTTCTGGAGTAGATGGCATCGAGAGTATTTGCACGAGCTCCATACCCGATGTAAATGGCATACTGTTAACCATAAAATATCAAGGAAGGGATGCTGGTCCTGGTGCAAGAGGACAATCTACCACCGTTGCAGTGGAAATTAGGTAGAGTCTTGGAGGTGCACCCAGGAGACGACCACATAACACGTGTAGTGACAATAAGGACACCGTTAGGAGTGTATAAACGCAGTGTGAAGAGACTTGCGCCACTACCAATAGACTGTATATAACAAATGTACAGTACATCCTAGTATAACTTAGCCATAAGGATTAGTTTAGCTTCAGAACAACTTTGAATAAAAAACACTACGTAATTTGTATAGGATTATAAATACCTCGTAATGTTATAGTATTAAGTATGTACTCAGTTTTGCCTGCAGTGCAATTGTTCGCTGTTTCTCGACTTTTAGATCTTTTGAACATGACCGTTCAAGGGGGCCGGCATGTCGCGTCGCGAGTCCTCCGTATGACCGTCAAATAACAAACGAGCCCAACTCAGAAAGAGCCTTGTAAATACCGTCATATAACAAAATTTGTTCTTTCCATACCTGCGCACCAGATGTCTAGCAGTTGTGCGTCAAGTCCTTTACAAACGTTTTTTCCAGCAATTAGGAGTCTAGTTTTATTGCACGCCACGGTCAACCTTCGAGGATACAATAGCACTTTCGCGCGACCACCGACACAGCCAAAAACAGAAAATTTTGGTGACACCCACACCACCCGTTCTTGCAGGGGCTGGCCGTTCACGCCTTACAAAATCTTGTAACCTATCAGTGTTTTTCGCATATTAGTAACCGCCCAAATAGAACTGTATAAAGAGCGACGCTCGCTCAGAAATAAGGGATTCAACAAGAATTTTGCGGAGCATCAACAAACCGACAAGTATTCATTTTTTCGAGTCACCGCATTGCATATCCATCATAAGTTTTAAATACAGTCCACTTTCAAACATAAAATATTCGCACAAAGTTAAGTCGGCGTGTGACGTACGGGTTTAACTTTCCGAACAACGTCGGTGGGAAAATTCGTACACGACAATAACCGTATCATTTGTTATGACGAACTAAATAGAACTAACTAGAAACAAAGGAAAAGTGATCCCGTTTGCCAGTTTAATACAAAGTATGGGTTGGATCTTAAATTTTAAAAGGACATAGTCGAATATTTTTAAAGGTACAAAAACATAGCGTTTCATTTTAGAACAGTAACATGAGTTAGCAGGTAATGTCATAAAAACTGTTTTTCCCTATTATATCTATATCACAGACTATCTGAAAATCGTTCACATTTTATCAATGTAAATAAAGCGGCCTTTCCATCAGAGTAAAATACAAAATTTGTAATTTCTGTGAAAACAGAACTTTCATTAGATGTAATTGGTGCTTGAAATTGTTATGTTTTCACTGTTTTTACGAAAAGTACCATCTAGATTCATGTACTTCGTACATTGAAAATAACATATGTTAAATGTAATTGGTTAAATTCAACTTTAAATAAAACAGACAAAAATATAATGTCACATTTAGTGTACGATTAAAATATGATTAAAAAATAAAAAAAAGATTTGTTTCGGCAGGGTTCGAACCTGCAGAGCAGAAGAAGCTCGGAACTTGCAGGCAAACACCTTATCATTCACGCCACGCTGGTTGTTGAAAGTATTTCTATTTCTGAAGATAAGTGCAAATAATAAAACTGTAATAACTTTAATAATATCTCAAAATAAAAACCTAACCCAAAATCGGGTACCATTCCAACTTTTCCTTGTTAGAACCGAGTTTTCAATTTGTCTTAGCGAAAATCGCAGTCACATTTTGCACATTATTCTAAAACATTTGTGGTATTCTTTTCTAGAGAAGATAGAGAAAAAGTTTACATAATTTCTTTTTCATAAAATTTAATTCGTCCTAAAATTTATATGAAACATTTAAAAGATTTTTTATACTGTTAGAATCTTAGGGTTCTAACCGGTGTCCGGATGAGGGAATTGACAGGGAAAGAGAAGTTGCTCAGATTTGAGTTTTCTTTCGTTTGTCGCTTATCGACAAACCGTTTATTTTTACAAAAAATATGAAAAAACTAAAAATCAAACAAACAATAAAAAAAATATATTTCATCAAGGCCAATGAGTGGAACCTCGCCGGCGTTGTTCTGGCTGTGGTCGGTCCTTGATTGCTTGAAACAAAGGATCGACCAAATTAAATACGTGAGGGCACGTATTATAAATACACGCTCGTCAGCTGTTCGACTCGCTCTCCTAGCGACTATCGGCGCGCTCGGAGGGGGAGATCAGCTGTCGTTTAGCGTAATTTAGTGGACTGTATTACGTTGCTCGCGGATAGTTTTTTATTTAAATTATCAACGAGACTTTTGCCCTGAACAGAGGAGACTTGACTCGATTCTGTCGGGGCTCTGCGATGCCACGGACGGGTCACCAAATGGAGGTTGTAATTTGTGTAAGTGAGTGGGTCCCGTGAGCACGTTCACCGTGTGGGTTGACGTATAAACGTCGCGCGAGGCGTGTTTTTTCTGCTACACTTTATATCTACTGTACAGCGACCGTTAATATCGGGGACTGTACAGTAAGCGAATTTACACAGAAAAACCTCGGGCTAGTCCAACCGCACTATAAAGCCTACCCGGCGACCGTATTCACGGGGACCGTATGTGGTAGGCGGCGTGACGGAAGGGAGGCGCTTTGAACCCGAACTCCGCCGTTGAGTGTACGGTCGACTCGTACACCGACGGGTTTTCGGAGAGGGTTCGCAGTGGCCTTTACACGGTAAACACTCCACGAGGCGGTACCGAACTATCGGTAGGACCTTTGGGAGGCTCCGAAGCCGTATAGCTTTGAAGGGATTCTGGGTGCTCGTACCCTGAGGCCCTTACGTCGCGGTCGCGGCAACGACTGCAACGTACAATCACTTCCTCGCGCTCGCGGTCGCGTCACGCGCGGCGTGCACTACGACCTCTTATGCGTTTTGGTAGATTGTTTGTTAGAAATCTCTAATCGCAGCAACGATGAGAATTCTTTTAATCAAGTCCAAAAAGATTATTGCAGATAAGCGTTTTGCTTGTTCTGCGGAGCGCGTACTGTAGGAGCGAGGTCTGCGGGGATCTGCTTTCCGTTGGCAGTCGGCTCGTGAATAATCGCAAAATTCGTCGAGCATTGACAGACGAAGACTTGGTCGTGCCTTGTCGTCGCGACGTGGCGCTGTCGAGTCCTGACCGTCGATCTCGTTTCAATAAATGGTATGGTTCTCTCTCTCGACGCTGACGTCACTAAGCCGTTTTAAATGGCGTTTGAAGCGAATCTTCGCGTAGGGTCGGCGTACCAAAAACACGTGAAACGGCCGCGGTTTTTAAACTGTCGGTACGCCGAACGAACTCGGCGTCAGCTTAACCTTCCGAAGTGTCACGTACACAAACGGATACGGGAATCGCGGTCGAGATTTATTCTTTCCCAGACGAACGCGATTTTAAATATATTTAACATATTTAAAACATATACATTATGTCTATATATCGGAACAGCTTATGAAACAAGAGTATACTCATTATTATCCATGGACTGATTATAGTCAAAGTCTAACCGGACTTTGAAAGGAAACATAAAACTTACATGTAAAGTTTCATTTAAGTCATCAGTATACTCAATCGTATTAATAATATACATATGGGTGCTCATACAGGAAAATATAACAATTCTTTTTTCAATATTAAAATATGATCAGGACTGTCTTAAACTTGTATTTCCGTAAAATAAATTTTACAAAATTTTGTTCATTTAGACTTTACTATGTGCACCTACATAGGTCGAAACGTAAAAATGCCTGGGCAGTACGAGAAATCTAGGCGAGAATCAAAATCGTATGCGTTGACGGGAGGTCGGATTTAGTTGTTAGAGCGAGAAGGCAAATGTGAGCCTTTCTTCTCGACTCCACGAGGCGTGTCCGAAATTACGCGGGCTGCCTTCGGAGAATCAAAAAGCGACATGCGTCATTGTCTTTATCGACTTTCCTGAAACTCCACGAGATCACGTACGCGTGATCTAGCATGTGTGAGATCGCACGTGGATGCGGGCTCGTTTACGCAGTACCTCGCGTGGACGTACTCGTCAGCGCGGTGTAAACTGCGCAGGCTGGGCTATTGCACCGGCGGGATCGTAGTCTTTCCTACCTTCCTGACATTCGTCGAGTTAAGACGCGTGGAAATAACCATGTGTAATAAGAAACCAACGACTACACCATGGCATCGTTGAATATATGTCGGAGTTAAACTCTCGTTATGTGACATGATGGGAGCTTGGGGAACAGGCAGATAATGAAATGAGACAGTAATAATGTCAGAAACAAATTCACTATTGGTACAAAGTATAGCTTATCGTCTAACTTAGCGCGGTACAGTTCCCAAGAGAGACTGGACGCTGAGCTCGAGAACCAACCACTCTTCACCTTGGTTCCCGTGCTCCAATCGCCCCACTCATGGACTCTGTATAGCGCTGCTCGATCGCGCTTGCGCTCATAACCGATCTAAGGACGCGACACGGCCATCCTACGGGGCACACGTCCTCGTGTGTTAATCTGCAACAACGAGAGCCATTCCCCAGAATCACAATCGTTAAGTTCGGGCATTCCTGACTTAATCTTTGACTCTACTTTGAGGACAAAAAGAAAAGAAGTTTATATGGTCATATTACAGCTAGAACTCAAGTACCCATTAGAAACAAAATAAACAAACTGTATGCATTTCAAAATAACTTTAGAACGGTAGGTGTCTCTATTGTCCGGCTATCCCTGTAGCCTATGAAGCAATCCCTGTTGCTTCCCAAGCCATCCCTGTGGCTTTGCGTAACCATCCCTGTGGTTACCCATGGTCATCCCTGCGACCATTTGTGATCATTCCTGTGACTCAAGAAGACACGTACCTTGTTAAACTAATTTAATCAACCGTGTCTACATCATCAGATTGCTCCGAATCACTCACATCCATGGGTACTTGACTCTCAGGCATCTTCCTAATCCTATCATGAGCGTACTTGTAGGTGCGCTTCGAGTTTAGAGCCTTTAAAGTATAACGGTCACCTGCAAGTACCTCTATAATTTTAAATGGCCCTTTGAATTTGGGATCTAATTTTGTCTGATTACGTTCCTCATTTTCAATTAGAACATAGTCACCAATGGAGAACCTGTTAAGCTTAGCCTTAGTATTGTCAAATCGTCGCTTATCGTACTCAGCCGATTTCTGCATCTCTTCCGCTGCTTTTTCCCTAGCTTCCTCTAAGTCCACGTTTTCATCTGCATTGCTAGCCATCAACGATAAAGGTCGCGCTACTCTACCTATCATCAATTCGAGAGGTGAGTATTTTGTGACTCTATTTATGGTAGAATTGAGAGCAAGTTGAACTTCGCCCAGCGAATCTTGCCAAGACCGATCGCTTGTCTCTACCGCGGTTAACATCGACTTGAGTACACTCATCACACGCTCTACTTGTCCATTGGCACGAGATGAGCCCGTAGCAATTAAATGGAGATCGATGTTGTTATTCTCACAGAATTCACGGAAATCCCGGCTAGCGTAACACCTTCCTTGGTCTGCAATAATACGAGAAGGAGCGCCAAATAATGCGACCCCCTTATTAACCGCCTGAATGCAGCTCTTGGTGTCAATGTTCTTTGTGTGATAGAGCAGGACATATTTCGTGCTCTTCGAGCGCGTGATTGCTGCCCACCTCGTCGAGCACTGTCCGCGGGTACCCCCGGCCTGGCCGAACTGCAGTATGGCTTCGGAGGGTCGATCGACCATCGACGCGATGGTCGGTCAGGGCCCTCTCGGGCGCGGCCGTCTCCCGGGGAGGGGTGGCTTTGGCAATATCCTTGAATATTGCCAACGCCTTTAACACCGCTTCTGGGTGAGGAGATAAGGAGGGGGTTCGAATATCATCGTGTCCCCCCTTGTCTCGGGGCGGTCATCGGGATTATCTCACTCGCGCGCAGGTGGATCGAGTATCCGAGCCGGGATGGGCATATGCGGAGGGAGGTGTACTGCGGGGTTCCGCAGGGGTCGGTCCTCGGGCCACTCCTGTGGAACATCGCGTACGACGCAGTGTTGCGGGCCGACCTCCCCGACGGCGTCAGCGCCGTGTGTTATGCAGATGACACACTGGTGCTGGCCGTCGGGGCGCACTGGGGGAGGGCCAAGCGTCTCGCGGAGGAGGGGGGCGCAACGCGTCGTCGACCGGATCAGAGGGATGGGGATGACGGTGGCGGTCCATAAGACCGAGGTGATAGCGTTCCATTCACCTCGGCAGGATCCGCCACCCCCCTCTGATCCGCGTGGGTGAGGCTAATATCGAGGTGAAGCCCCAGATGAGGTATCTGGGGCTGATCCTCGATAGCCACTGGCGCTTCGAGGAGCATTTCCGCTGCCTGGTCCCCCGGCTGGAGAGGATGGTCGGGGCTTTGGGCCGGATTCTGCCCAACCTGGGGGGCCCGGCGGGCCGAGTTCGCCGCCTCTATGTGGCAATGGTTCAGTCGGTGGTCCTATACGGGGCCCCCGTCTGGGCGGACGACCTGGCGGCCTCCCGGCGCGGCATGACTATGCTGCGTCGGGTGCAGAGGCGGATGGCTCTAAGGGTCGTCCGCGGGTACCGGACCGTGTCACATGAGGCGGCGACGGTTCTTGCGGGGATGCCGCCCATGGATCTCCTCGCGCGGTCGCACGCGATGATGTATCGTCACCGCGTCGACCGTCGCGCGGGGGTGGGGGCGGTCCCGGGTGTGCAGGAACCTGCTTGGGGCGAGTTGAAGCGCCAGGCCCGGCAGTCCGTGGTGCACGCGTGGCAAGAGCGGTTGGCTCTGCCTACCGCGGGGCACCGGACAGTCGGGGCTGTTCGGCCACTCCTATGTGAGTGGCTGGACAGAGGCCATGGAAGCCTCACTTACAGGATGGCACAGGTGTTCTCGGGGCATGGCAGCTTCGGGAGATACCTGTGCCGGATAGGGAAGGAGCCGACGGCGCGTTGCTGCCATTGTGACGCTGAGCAGGACACGGCGGAACATACCCTCGAGGTATGCGCTGCATGGGAGGGTGAACGCCGTGTCCTGATCGGCGTCATCGGGCGGGATGTCTCGCTGCCGGGCATGGTGCGCGCCATGCTCGGCAGCGAGGAGAAGTGGAGGGCCGTGGCCTCCTTCTGCGAAATCGTAATGTTGCAGAAGGAGACCGCGGGAAGGGAGCGCGAGCGTCAGCGGCGCGCTGAGGCTCGCGCTCGTTTGGTGGCGAGAGAGCGTCGCCTGGGCGTCAGGCGACGCGGGCGGCCCCCTCGGCGTGGCGCATGACCCAGGCTGGGAGGGGGGTCCTGATAGGAGCCCCCTCCCGCCAGGCGGCGTAGGGTCGGACCGGATGGGGTGGCAGTGCCTCCTGTCCGGGTCCGGCGCACGGAGCGGCACCCTCGGTGGCCTGGTGCGGCCATTAGCTGCCGGCCTCCGAGGGGTAGAAACGGGGTCGCGGCGGTTGCGAGTTGGGGCTCGCAGCCGCCACTAGACGCGGCCCCGGGACGGATGGCGGCAGGACGATGTGGCCTCGTCCTGCCGCTATGAGACAGGGCGATTACCGGGGGGACCGTTTGTCCCCCCGCGGGTGGGCGCAAAGCGCGGGCACGGGGAGGATACCGGAAGTATGCTTCGAGCGATTCCCGGTATCCTCCCAAATCGTGCGGAAGGGTCACCGTGGGGTTTTTAGTGGGTAGGTCCCGCGCCCGTTATAATGGGCGCGGGGAATCCCACACACCCCTCCCGCCTCTCCCCAAAGAGGTGGGAGGGAGTCTTTCGAGGATTTTCCCCACGACAAAGGAAAGACACCAAAACAATTAAAACATTTTCCGCAAACCTCAGACCTTAATCCCTCCGAAAATCTACGGTATTATCTGGAAAATACGGAAAAATTCTTATTGATACCTATAAATGTTAACTTTATATTGACTCAAGGAAAAGGGACTATTTTGTTCTTTACATTATATGTTTGCTTATTGTTAAATTATTACTAAAAATATATATTTTGTTATAGAAAACAAATTGAGCTTTCAATATCATACACCTTTCTGCTGTTTTCATATCTTTTAAATTATTTCCAAAGAGAAGTTGAAAATTTTAAGTATTAATTTTATATTGACGCTCACTGTAGGTCTGAATAAGATAATGCATTGGAGTTTCTTCGAGGTTACACTTCGCACAGTCTCCGTAAGAGCAATGGGCTCTTACGTGATTTAAAAGCAACAGGCTTTGAGACTAGGACACAGAAGTAATGGGCTAGTTATGTAATTGGAAGTATCAGGCTTCCACCAAGTTTATTTAGTTGGCATTATGTACTGATTGTGAGTCGTATACACGACCGCGTATACATATAAAAATTTGAAATATATTCTACCAAAATAATAAATTATATGTGCAATTATATCCATGATACTCAATAAGTTCCATTGTGCACAAAATTTTAATTCATGGAGCATTAATTATAAAACATGCTCTACCACTGATTGGAATCTTTTCCGAAGAGGTAGTTGAAATAAGAAATAAACATTTACGGGAATATAGGGAAGAATTTACAGGAAAATTTTGTAGAAGAGCATGTGATATGAATATACTGACTCGATTATTACTCATGTTGGACCCTTTACTAGTAACCATGAGACTAATCCTGAAGAAAAAATCATATATTTTTCCTCCTAAACCATATTGAAAAACAGGAATCAAAGAAAGAACATATAAGACATCGAAATGAAGAAGCAGATTCACCGGAAAAAGGAGGAATATTACTGGAAGATGTTCGGACACTTCTTGTGGTTAATTAAATCAGATATTGAAGGATTGTTCAGTCCACAAGTAATGGTGTTAAGCATCATAGAGATCAGGCATGAGACCTGCGTTTTTCCTTTAGTTTCCCGCGCGCCATGATGCCCATCTCGTCGCGCACCATCGTGCCGTTCATTCTAAGTATAGACATTGAAGTATCATGTGATTGAAGAGCCATGTGATGTACCAATTTGTTATCTACATTAATTATATTTTCTGTATTAAATGTCTTTTCGACTCATTTAAGTAAACATGAGTTTTGTACTGAATAAACAGAACACTTATGTTGTTGCATCGCAATGTATTCCAGCCTCAAGGCCATAGTAATTTCAACCTCAGCGCAAAGAAAACCCCTGTAGCCCTGTACCTGCCGATACAAGACAGTACAGAACAATAGCGACATTTGGCCGTCAGAAACCTTCCCAAATTTAGAAAATAGCAAACATATTTTTAGAACCGTCTTTTATAACCATTTTTACTAACCGTCTTAATTTTTAGGCACCGTCGCCCTTTGCATCGACCGCGACTTTCTATTTTCAAAGACCACCCCCTTAGTTCCGATCGCCCTTTCACTTTCATCCCATTTCTTCTCCAAAAAACAGGACTCCTCCGACATGTAATGCTAAGTAAAAATTGTCTTCGCAAACAATCGTTCCAACATCGACAAACCACAGCAGAACTTAGAAAAGCGCTCCTTTAGTATATCAACCAATTATATAATTCAAATAGTCCCAACGCGATTCGGTTACGTCTTGTACATCGAACAGTATATCCGCGATACACTGACCAAAACGCTCGTCTTACGACGTTCAACATAAACTTAGATGTCGTTTGGATAGTTTTGGTGTGTTAAAGTATTCAGGGACTCTAAACGTGGTTCCGGATAAGGGAAAAGACAGGGTAGAGGAAATTGGTACAAGTTTTCATTAAATTTTTTATTCACAAAACATATGAAACTAATACAAATTGTAATAACGATAGGAATAAATAAAAACGGAAAACAAAAGAATAACTAAGACGACGGCTCAGGTTCGGCCAGATGTATCCTCTTTATCAGTTCCCAATTTTTTACTACTTCGGAGGCTTTCTGTAATAAAGTTTTCGGCAAATAAATATTTTGCGGACAAGTCAACGTTTTCACGCGCTCGTCAGCTGCTTACCTCGCGTTCCAGAAACAGTCAGGTGTGCCTGGAGAGGAGGGCTAACTGGCAATTTAGCGCAATAGCTAGTGGACTGCATAATTTTGCTTTCTGGTCGGTGATATTCGATTTCTACGATATCACCGACGCGCACAACCGGGTGGACGAGGTTTTTCTCTGATCTACCGGATTCGCTTTGAAATGCCATGGGCGGGAAACCAAATGGAGGTTGTAAGGATCTAAGAGGCTATATCCTGCCAGCACGCTCACCGTGCGGGTGACGTTTGGACGCCACCCACGCACGAGAACTTCTTGTCCTGGTTCGGGCCCCTCGACGGCGGCCCCTCAGGAGCGACCTGCGGCCTGCTCACGCAGCTGCCTCGATAGCAATTCCTTATCAAGAAGGAATGCCCGGCAGCCAGCCGTGGCTACCTCGACAGAGGCTCCTATGGAACGAGGAGCTGGCCTGCGACTCGCCGGATTAGGACGAAGTCCTCTGCAACACGAACCACCCTACGGTCACAGCCCAGTATGATTAACTCACAGCTGGTAGTGGGTGTGGAGGTAGAAGGAAAGGAAGGCTCTTCGAACCCTTTGCTCCACCATATGCTTGTCCTCAACGATCGTCACCTCACGACGGGATCACTGGAGCGGGTTCTCCGACGCCCGATGCACGGAAAGCACCACAAGGTGATACCAATACCTGGGTATCTACCTTCCGGTTGCTTCTACGCCGTATAGCTCCACGAATCATCGAAACTTCCACTCCACCGGTCGGTGCATTCTATGTGGTACACTAGACGTGTGCTTCGAGTGGGTTCTTCGATCCCTTCGAACGGCGAACCACCACCAGACGATACCAGTATGTCGGTGTCTACCTTCCAATGGCTCAAACCTTATTAAATTGAAAGAGACTCAAAGTGATTAACACCGAATCTCTAACGTCGCAGTCGCGGCAAACGAACTGCAACGTTCAATTACAATCCTGCGTCTACGATCGCGTCACGCGCGGCGTGCCCTGCGACCGCTATAACAACAGGCAGATTGTCCTTTTTGTGGGAAAATCTCAATTCGCTATGACGAGATTTTCCATAGACAAATCAATGCCCGCAAACTTGATTCGATTATGAGGAAAGGGATAGACTCATACTCCTCGGAGCTTCGTACGAAAATGGAACGAGATCGTTACAGGATCTGTTCCCGATCGCCGACGGCGCACGAATGATCCGTGACGATCTGCAAGCATCGACTGCCGCGACTGGGCTTCGTCGCGCAGGCGCAGAGCCGCGTAGCGACGCATTGCGTTGCTGGGCCCGAGCAGCTACGCGCTACATAGCCACGGCTCGGCGCTGCCGCTTTTCGGCTGTCGATCTTTTTCAATCAATCACTTTTCTCTCTCTCTCTTTCGGCGTTAACAATACAATTTCTGGAATTTGTTCTAACAACTAAGAATTCCAGCGAAGCTAACTAACAAAAACAGGTAAATGGCCACGGTATACTAATCTGAACGACGAAAAATTTGACGTCAGCCCAATCTTCTAGAATTACGGGATATTTAAACAAGGTGAGTTTACATATTTACTCAATTAATTGCGTATTAATTTCTTACGTATTAATTCGTTCAAGTTTATACAGACTATTAGAAGTACTTAAAAAATGGTAATAATAGTTATGTGTCAAACACAACATCTATATTATACAAGGTGGGGCAATAACTATTAGCACTTCAGATATCTCGGTAACTATAAGTTTCACAGAAATATTTGCTGAAATAAAATTGCACAATACGAAGTGGGCTATTCGGTGGCGATAATAGGTTTTTTTTGCACGTGGAGGTATTTCGGACATTTGAAAGTCACCTCCATTTTTTTTAAATGGATCGGTATGTTTTTTCTTCCGTATCATGATCGAGGATATTAAAACGAGTTCAACAACCTATTACAAAAGGTCATTGAAGGTCATACAAAGTAGAGAAATTCGACAATACTACTGACGCTTATGATTTTATTATTATAAACTTATTGACACAGAGGCTGCAATAATTCGCTGATGCATGTCGTAAGGCGTAGTTGCTACTTTGTACATTTTTCTCTTCAATGTTCCCCACGGAAAGAAATCTAGAGGTGGTAAGTCTGGTGAACAAGCTGGCCACGATATTGGACCGCTGCGTCCCAATCTAACGATTTCGAAATTTTTCATCAAGTTCCCTTCGCGCAATCAATGAATAATATGCTAGACATCCATCATATTGATACCACATGGTTTGTCGTGTAAGTAAAGGTGACTCATCTAGCAAAAGTATCAATGTATCCTTAATAAAATTAGCTTAGATGTTTGCCATTCAAATTTTCATTGATAAAATAAGTTTACAATACGTATGTTTCATTTGCTATCAAAACCGTAAGAATTATCGCCTTTCTCTATGTTTAAATATGTTAAATATATTTAAAATCGCGTTCGTCCGGGAAAGAATAAATCTCGACCGCGATTCCCGTATCTGTTTGTGTACGTGACACTTCGGAAGGTTACGCGGTCGCCGAGTTCGCTCGCGTACCGACAGTTTTAAAACCGCGGCCGTTTACGTGTTTTCGTACGCCGACCTCACGCGAAGATTCGCTTCAAACGCCATTTAAACGGCTTAGTGACGTCAGCGTCGAGAGAGAGAACCATACCATTATTGAAACGAAATAATTAAATTTATTAATTCCATTTAAAAATAAACGGGTTTGTCGCAAAGCGACAAACGGAAAAACCAAATCAAATTTGTACAAGTTCTCTTTCCCTGTCAACTCCCTCATTCCGGACCCCGGTTAGAACCCTTAGATTCTAACACTCTACTTTCTACGACCTTCAATGATGTTCCGATACGAGGTTGGTTTCGTATCTCGCGATCGCGTCGTGATATCCCGCACGGTGGTGCCCGTCTTCGAGATGGTAAGTCTCGAAGATACCTTCGATCTTGGTAAACGGTCAGTCGCGACGCGTTGTTTCAAGGAATTAACCTGGAAACAATGTTTCTCAGTTGTTACACAGCATGAACGTTAATGCTGATTAGCCGTACGTTAAGCCTTCGGTCCGAATGCTTAACTCGAAGGGGAAAAGTCGAAACGTTAAACGAACGAAAAAGGTACTCGAAGTGAACTGTCTGTCTCGAATAGCAGTGAAGATGTAAGTGCTTCGAATCGCTGTTGGAAAGTGATTAGTCGGCGTTGTTTGCCCTTCCTCGCGGCGTTGGAAATATGGGGAAACACTATGATTGGTGATTTTTAGAAATCAAAAAATCCAATCATCGTGCCCCCTTAGGCATTGCCACCACAATCTATGCGCCCTTGGCGCGCCTTCTTCTAGGAGAGAGTGGGGCGATACCTGGTTGTACGCGAATGTTTTCGAAATCCGACAATGTCGCGGCTTTCCTCTGGGGGTTTCCGCTCGAAGGTCAAGTCCCGTTTTCGACGTACCCTTCGGAAGACCGAGTTTATGACCGGCTGAGCTATTGAGAACGAAATGAACGTGAAATTCTAAGTTTATTATGCGAAAAGTTAAATGATTATTGCCGGCAATGGAATAAAATGTCTTTTCTCAAAAATAGCTTTACGTCGCGGACCTATCATAAACTGACAACGAAATATTCGCGTATTGTGTTCCTTCGGACGGAACATGCTCCCCCCGTTGAGCGAGCGTATCGCTCAAGATTCGATTGGGTCTGTTGGTGAGAGGCCTGGTTGTCGTTGGGCAGGTTCCTCGTTTGGAATTGGGAGCAGCGCCAACTGCTTCACGTTTCGTCGGTAGGTGCCCTGGTTGGTCCGGACGGTGACTGCTCGGATGATGTCGACTCGTCCGAGATGCCATTGTAACGGTGGCAGATGATCATCCCTTAAGATGATCAGGGATCCTTCCTTGATCTCGTGCGAACCCTTGATCCACCTTGTTCGCACGTTCAGCTGGTGGATATACTCCTTGTGCCATCTGGTCCAGAAGTCCTGCTTGACCTTCTGAATATGTTGCCAATTTGACAACCGATTGCTGGGAATATTGCTGAAATCGGTCCTCGGGTATGCTCGTTAAAGAAGTGCCAATCAAGAAATGAGCAGGAGTCAACGCGGAGGGATCGTTGGGATCAGATGACAAGGAGTTAATGGACGGGAGTTTAAAATTGCCTCGACTTCGATCGCGAATGTGTTTGAACTGTTCGAATGTGAATAGTTCGTCCCCGACCACCCGTTTTACGTGGTGTTTAAAAGATTTGACTGTGGCTTCCCACAGTCCACCGAAATTAGGGGAAAGAGCCGGTATGAAATGCCACGAAACTTCCTTGTCCGCGAGGAAGCGTTGCACCCTTTCGTCTTTCTCTAGCGTTTGATGTACTTCGGCCATCTCGTTGCTGGCGCCTACGAAATTGGTGCCATTGTCCGAATATACAGGGTGTTCGGCCACCTCTAGCAAAAATTTTAATGAGCGATAGTAGAGGCCAAAATAAGACGAAAATCAAGAATACTAATTTGTTGATGGAGGCTTCGTTGCAATGTTATTAACATTTAAAATTCCGCCTGTAGAATGACAATCCGCTAAACAGCTGGTTCGCGCGGACGGTTGCGGCAGGCGAGTGCTAGTGGTTCTCACGCAGCATGAAAAATTCTGCTTACCGACATTATCGACAGCCTTAGATTTTTGCCCACTTATGGGAATGCGAACACCTTACGTTGAATAAGATTCAACCTGTCTTATGAAAATCCAGAAGGGCATATCAAAACTCGTCCGACGAGATTTTCACAGAGAAAGGGTGAATGCCAGTTCCAATACACAATGTTGTGAACAAAAATCACCCACATGCGATTATACACGCCCCACGATTGTCCACAGTGTCCACAACTATCCACAAATAATCCTTTCAGGCACTAACCACTATGCAATTAAATAAATACGTACCGCGATTATGTTATTCGTGAATGTCTACGTGTACGTGTATCACGATTCTTCCGAGTTACTTACGAATAAAACTGTTATTAATTTTTCAAATACACTTCAATTTAAAAATGTAAAAAGGAACCGCAGGATAAATGAAATTTTCGAAGGGCCGAACACCCTGTATATTCCGGCAGATTCCTCTTCACGCGACGAAACGTTTTAAAGCCGCGATGAAGGCTTCGGTGGTCATATCACCAACGACCTCGAGATGAACGGCATTTGTCGCGAAGCATATAAAAACGGCCACATAAATTTTAAGGCGATTGCGGTTTCGAAATCGTTTTTCTTTGATGTGGAACGGTTCGCAATAATCGACGCCGCAATTGTAGAATGGTCGACATTCGGAGACGCGTGCCGCAGGTAAGGCGCTCATCAGATAATGCACGGCCGGAGGGTTTACGCGGAGGCACCTGACACATTGACGAATTATTCGTTTGACCCTGTTTTTGCCGTCAATGGGCCAGTATTGTTGTCGTACGTTCGCCAGCGTAGTGTTGATACCTGAGTGGTGTCCCTCCACGTGGGCTTGACGCAATATCAAATCGGTGATATAATGGTTTTTTGGAAGCAGTATCGGATGCTTCTGATCGAATGGCACGGTTGCGTTTTGTAGCCGACCGCCGACGCGAAGTAGTCCCTTGTCGTCCAGAAAAGGGTGCAATGGCAGAAGACGGCTCTTCGTATGTAATGGCCTGCCGGTTTTTGAGATCGTGGATTTCTCGATCGAAGGAGGAGGCTTGAACGAGCTTCAAAATCTGTTCGTTGGCGGAGCGGATTTCCTCGGCAGATAGTGTTCCTTCTTGACGAGAACCTTTCTTGAATCGGAGACAATATGCGACGATTCTTCTCAATTTGGCGATGTTTGAATTGTAGTAGTCTTTGTTCCGGGAAAGTCAGGAATGAAGCACTAATGTAATAATAGGTGGATATATATGTATATATTTAGATTAGAAAAACACAGTAAGTATAAACGTAAAGGGTAGATGTACTAAGCTGGCCCCACGGCCGTAACATAAATGCATAAAATACGTGTTCGCACACCGAACGTTACCATGCGACTCTCCTAATATCTTCGTTGTCCGTATGCGTTTGTTTTCTCCGACGTTGCCGGCGTCTCGCTACGCTCGTCGGTCGAACGCAGCAAACTCGCCGACGATTCCCCGATACATTGTATACATATACTACAGTTCGGCCACCCTGACCAACGATTGCCCTCAATCGTCATGGCACAAACTAATAAAATTAACGCATAGCACAAGTAAACCATAGAATATACTAAATACAATATTTTTTATGAAACGCATATTACAATCTAAAACAAACAATATGAATTACCAAACATTCACAATGCGACGCATCAAGTAAACTAAACACAAAATATAACCGGTAAGACAGAAGAAAGTATAAGAAACAGATTGTTTAACTGTTTTCATTATCCAAATTCACCCATTTTCGCATATTTTCTGGGGAAAATATACCTTCAAACGGAAGTTGGGTTACTTGATGCCCCTCCGGGTCACTAATAACATATCGATTTTTGTCAAGCACCTTCTTGACGACATACGGACCTTTAAATCTTGGCAACAACTTTTTGTTAACTCCCGTCGTAACCTCTATGTTTTTTACAACTACATAATCACCTACACTGTACTGTACTGGTAATTTGTGTCGTTTGTCATAATATTTTTTATTATATTCGTTGGTTGCACGAATTTTCGCGACGGCATTCTCTCTTATCGTAGATAGTTCCTGATCATCAACATCCCGTTCGTTTAGCACCCTACGCAAATCATCACACACAGTACCTACTTGATTGATTCCAAATAATAATCGACTCGGCGTGTCTCCCGTAGAACGATTTACCGTATTATTAACTGCATATTCCACCTCTGCTAATACTCGATTCCATGTACCGGCACTAGGACTTAATTTCGCTAACATCGGTGTAAGAGAACGATTTATTCTTTCGATTTGACCGTTTGCGTGTGGTGTTGCGGTCGCAATTAACACCTGCTGTATGTTCAATTCCGATAAAAATTCCTTAAATTTATTCGAGGTAAATGCGCTGCCTCGATCCGAAACAATTTTGTACGGTTTACTATAGACGGAAAAATAAGTTCGTAAATGCCGTATTACTTCGTCCGCATTGGTACTGACGGTTGGGTAAAATTTCACAAATTTCGTAAATGCGTCAATCACTTCGAAAATATACTTATAACGGTGATTTGTTCGTTCCAACGGACCGTAGTGATCAATGTGCACGCAGTAAAATGGTACTGAATTTTTATCCGGACATTCTAATATGCCTTCTACCCGGTTCGCATTGGCCGAATACGTGATACATTTCAAACAATTCGCAATCCATTTTTGGATCTTCTGCCTCTTCTGCGGAAACCAATAAATTCGCGAAATATACTCGAGGGTCTTATCTACCCCTTGATGACCTATTTCTTCGTGATTTTTCCTAACTATATTTTCCTCCATTGAAGATGGAACACAAAATAAACGTTTGTTATTAACCTTCCGGTAAACCAATCCATTGCTCAATTCGTAAAATTTATTTTCGGAATTTTGCAATTCCTCTCGCAATACTTTTAACCGTGGATCTTGATCCTGTAAATAGAAAGGTTCTGTTCGAAACTATTTTCCGTGATAATCAACACACTAAATTCGCGACTAAGTGCGTCCGCATGTACTAGTTTATCCCCCGTTCGGTGTTCCAAAGTATATTGATAATTTCGTAAAATTAATGACCATCGCAAAATTCGTGGGTTTATTTCCTTTCGCTCCAAAGTTAATTTCAGGCTGTTACAATCCGTCACAATTTTGAACGGTATTCCTTGCAAATAAATTCTAAAACGTTCCAGCGCGTAAACTATTGCTAATGCTTCTAATTCGAAGCTGTGATATCTGCTCTCTGCTTGAGTAGTTCTTTTACTAAAATAACAGATAGGGTGGAATTTACCATCTGTTTGTTTTTGCAATAGGACCGATCCAAATCCGTGTGAACTCGCATCGCAATGCAACTCAGTCTCTGCGTGTACCGAGTAAATAGCTAACACGGGTTCCGACATTAATATTCTTTTCAGATTTTCAAAACAATTTAGCAACTCGTCGTCCCATCGAAAACTGACTTTGGATTTTAACAAGTCATACAGCGGTTTTGCTATTACAGCAAAATTTTTTATGAATTTCCTAAAATACGAAACTAAACCCAACCAGCTCTGCAGTTCGCGGTAATTTCTGGGGATAGGATAATCATACACAGCCTTTAGATTCTCTTCACTCGGTCTAATGCCTTGCGAGTCTATCCGATAACCTAGATAGACTACTTCCGTAAGTAGAAAAGCGCATTTGGCTAATTTTAAATCCAAACAATTCCTAACTATTACCTTAAAAACTTCTGCAAGTATCTCTAAATTTTCACAAGGGGTTTCGGTGGCAATTAAAATATCATCTAGATATATCAAAATTTTTTGTTGATTTAATAATGGTTGGAATGCGTTATTAATAAATCTCATAAAAAATGATGGGCCGTTTGATAACCCAAAAGGCATACGTAGGTATTCAAATTGACCCATAAAACATGTAAATGCCGTGTATTTAATTGAGTTCTCTTTCATAAAAACGTGATGAAATGCATCCTTCAAATCTAACCGGGTAAAGTACGATTTGTTCCGCAATTGATCAATTTGATCCTCTATCCTAGGAATAGGGAAATTATCTCGCAATGTTAATTTGTTTAGATCTCTGTAATCCACCGCCATCCTATACTGTCCATTTTCTTCCTTATCAACACAATCGGGCTACAATAATGCGATGAGCTTGGACGGATAATCTCTCGACTTAATAGATCCTGAATTATTGCTGTCACTGCACTCTTTTCGCAGTACGATAAACGTCGCGGATTGTAGTAAAAGGGTTGATGATTCGGTTTCAAAATTAATTCCATTTCTAATTTTGTATCTGGAAGTTCGGGTCCATCCGGTTTCACGTAATGCTCGTTAACAATTTGGGCCTACTTTTTCCTGCCACTCGTATTCTAAATTCGGATTAACTATTAAATTGTCCAGAATATCGTTATTTATTTTATCATCTATCACATCTATCTTCATTATTTCCGCAATCGAGCTCGGGCGAATAATAACCGATTTCCCGATCGTAACATCTAAGTTGTCATTATTAATAAAATCACGACCTAATAAGCAATCACAACTAAGCGTTCGATCCGGAATCACGTAAAAATCGAGTATTGCTTCGCAACCCGAAACTAATGTTTTTTCCCTCAACTGGCCCAATATTTCTATCGCGCTTCTGTTCACTCCTTCGAATCGCATCGTACGATCGTAATTATTTAATTGAACATTCGCGGGAACTAATCTCCGACTTAAAAATGATACCGGACTTCCGGTATCGATAACTGCTTCGATCTTACCTAGATCTGAAATTAATTCGACGGTGTAACATGGACTTATCTCGCTTGCCCTTAAATTAACCAGGTGCGTATTCATCTCGCTCTTCCTCGCTCCTCTCCCTTCCCTCAACGCTTCCGATCGCCGCGGACAAGACTGCTTCTGATGCTCGACCGATCCACAGATGTAGCACGATCCTGGGCTTCTTTTGGCTTTGGACAGGCGTTGGCCAAATGTCCCACGTCGTTGCAGTTAAAGCATCGAGGTGGTGTCGTATGCGTCTTCCCCGTTCCGTTGCTCGTGCTCGCTGCACCGGTCGTCGGCGTCACAAGTGCTTTCTTCACCCCCGGTCGACTTACGTTCCGCACTCGTTCATAAATTTTTAATTTATCCTTAAGTTCATTCAGATGCTTGGCTTCGTAAAGATGAACTTTTCCCATTGGCTCGTCTGGAATCCCGTCCACAATGTACTGTATTAGCGATTCGGATTCAATCGATCCTTGTACTGCAATTTCCTTCATTCTTAAAAAATATTCGTGCACCGATTCGTCCCGCTGCATTTTCCTGGTGCGCAACTTTTCGTGTAATTCTGCACTGTTTACCCGCGTAGCAAATTCCTCTAGTAACCGACTTTTAAATCGTGCCCACGATGAAAGTCCCTTCTCACCTTGCACGAATAATCTCGCCAATCCCTTCAAACATTTTCTCGCGAACAGAGTTTTTTGCAGGTCGGATCATGCGAATGACGTCGCATTTTCCTCAAATTCTTCCATCCACCTCTCCACGGGATATCCATCGGTTCCGTTAAACGGTCGTATCGAGTCTTCCACATCTCGAAAATTTAACGCAAATCTAGGTGTATCATCACGGCTTCTGGCAGGCATTTCCACTACCTCGTCTTCCGATTCCTCTTCTGAAAGGGTCATCGCTGCGTTCGCTTCCTTCAACAACGTTAAATCGGACAGATGCTTGCAAACCCGTTGTCCAATTTCTTCTTTTTGTCCCTCAGAGTCGATGTTCAGTATACCGGCGATCCCGATCAACTCGCTCAAACTAAATGCATCCACCACCGACGCAACCTTGTATCCAAGCTCAGTCGCACTTTCGAACGTAAAACCCGTAAAATGCCTTAGCCGCTTGCGGTTGTTTCGGTCGCCCTCTTCATCGAAAACGAGCCTGTGCAGAGCGCGAATCGACTGAGCCGCAACCCTTCCCAGGTTTACGTGTATCCTCGGAATATCTTTCAAAAACACCATAGTCAATATTCCCGTTCCACCAAATTTAACAAAACTAACACAAATATTCAGGTTGTTTTATCCCACTTCTGAAGCTGTAGTAGTCTTTGTTCCGGGAAAGTCAGGAATGAAGCACTAATGTAATAATAGGTGGATATATATGTATATATTTAGATTAGAAAAACACAGTAAGTATAAACGTAAAGGGTAGATGTACTAAGCTGGCCCCACGGCCGTAACATAATGCATAAAATACGTGTTCGCACACCGAACGTTACCATGCGACTCTCCTAATATCTTCGTTGTCCGTATGCGTTTGTTTTCTCCGACGTTGCCGGCGTCTCGCTACGCTCGTCGGTCGAACGCAGCAAACTCGCCGACGATTCCCCGATACATTGTATACATATACTACAGAATACCGATTCAGGATTTCTTCGCTGCGAACGATTGTGGTCGCGAAACATGCGCGCGAACGGTTTCCGGAACCTCTGAGGTGATGATGAATCGTGACTTGGGCCAATCCGTGACGTTGTTGGCGAGCCATTCTGGTCCGTGACGCCAGAGAGAATCGTTTAAAATTCTGGCAGATGACTGTCCTCGCGATATCAGATCCGCTGGATTGTCTTCTGATTGGACATGATGCCACACTGCGATGTCCGTTTTCTGTTGGATTTCGGACACTCGATTTGCTACGAACGTTTTTAGCGTGCATGGCTCTTTCCTCAGCCAGCTCAGGACCACTGTCGAATCGGTCCATAACCTCACGGAATCGAAATTGAATGCATTGATTTCATGAATGGTCGAAACCAACGACGCGAGGAGTACGGCTCCGCACAGCTCTAATCTTGCGAGGCTGACGACCTTCAAGGGGGGCGACGCGAGACTTTGCGCATAACAACTTCGTTTTAATATGACCGAGTTCGTCGATTGACCGGACGTATAGGCAGGCTCCATATGCCCGCTCGCTTGCGTCGCAGAATCCGTGCAATCCTACGGCGTGCATGGCGCGTTGACAGACATGTCGCTCGAATGATGTCCGATTTAGCAGTGGCAACTCCTTGACGTAGGTGGTCCATTCGGTGTGGATGCTGGCTGGTAAGGATTCGTTCCAGGCCAATTGCAGTTGCCATAGTTGCTGCATCAGTAGCTTCGCAGTCGTAATAACAGGTGCCAGCAGACCTAAAGGATCGAATATCTTCGCGATGGTGGACAAGATTGTTCGCTTCGTTACTCTTGTCTCGATATTCGGATCCACCGAGTAGGTGATGTGGTCGTCGCGCGCTTGCCACGAGACGCCGAGAGTCTTGACCGTTGCGTCTCCGAAATATTTGGTGTGCATTTGGGCTTCCGGAAGTCCTGTTAGAAGTCGTGGTTCGTTTGAAGCCCACTGCCGAATGTGCAATCCACCCAATTTAAGAAGCCTGATTGTTTGTTCCCGTAGATTTATTGCTTCTGTGTAAGTGTCCGCTCCGGTCAACAAATCGTCTACGTATAGGTCGCGCTGCAGAACGGTTGCCGCGACTGGAGCCTCAACTCTTTCGTCGTCCGCTAACTGTTGAATGCTCCTGATGGCGAGGAACGGCGCGGGAGATAATCCGAACGTGACGGTGTTAAGTTCGTAGGTTTTTATCTTGTCGTCGTTGTCTCGCCACAATATTCGCTGGTACCGACGATCTTCGGGTCTTATGAGAAATTGACGATACATTTTCTCGATGTCTCCGGTCAAGACATATGTGTGCAATCGAAACCTGACTAGGAGTGCGAAGATGTCGTCTTGAATCGTCGGTTCAGTTAAAAGGGTGTCGTTTAATGATAATCCGGTGCTGGACCTTGCGGATCCGTCGAAAACGATACGAATCTTGGTCGTCGTGCTGGTCGGTTTTATGACCGCGTGGTGGGGCAGGTAGAAACCCTCTGTGCCGCGAGGCTCTACTTCGCTCATGTGACCTAGGTCTAGGTATTCTTTTATGACGTCTGAATATTCACGTTTTAATTCTGGATCTCGCCGGAATCTGCGTTCGAGGGAAAAAGGCGGTTCAAGGCGCGCGATCGAGATTCGCCGAGTCGCATCTTCTTTTCGTTAAATGGAATCGCGACGATGAAACGGCCGTTGTTGTCTCGCGTGACGTGATCCCGAAAATGCTGCTCGCATTGTCGCTCCTCGACGGAAAGGTGTCGTGTTTCGGGAACCTCTTCCAACTCCCAAAACCTTTGAAGGTCAAAGGTTGGGGTGGTAAGAAGTGTTCGCTGTTTATTACGCGTGGCAGTTGTTGATACGTTCCCCCCGATGATCCATCCAAATTGTGTTTTTTGGAGGACCAGATCAGGTCCATTGCGAGGAGAGAGTCGATGTTGGCCGATGTTGAGCGAGGACAACGTAGGACCCGTGCCGATTAACATATCCACCTGTGCCGGTTGGTGGAATTGTGGGTCTGCGAGCTTGATGTCCGCCGGTATCGTAATTCGAGAACGATCGATCTGCTCGTCCGGGATTGGTCCGGCGATGCGTGGAATCGTAAAGAACGTTAATTCCCGCTGATAATTAGAGAGTCGCGATTTGATTGTGGTTGAGACCAGTTTATTCGTGATCGTGTTCAACTGGTTCAACGCTTCAATCGTCGTTGTATTTTCCTTCGCTGGAAGCCGTAATCTCGTTGCCAGGTCGTCGGTAATGAAATTCGCGGTCGAACACGTGTCTATCAGGGTCCGACATTCGATCGGTTTTCGGTCGTGATCTAGTACCTGTACGATCGCGGTAGCCATTAATTCGGTGGTCGTTTCGTCGATCGCGAAGTTGGCGACCCTCGAAAGATCGGGCTTTCTGACGGTCGATCGTAGTCAGGATTCGGTTTCCAGATGCTGATCCTGGTGCAGCTTCGTGTTATGCCGCTGGTTACAGACACGGCATATTCCGGCCTTGCAATCTTCCGTGTGGTGGTCCGGTTGCAAGCAATTGAGACACAAATGTGCCTTGCGAGCGGCTTCAACGCGACGCGGTACCGTTGCATCTAAGAACCGCGGACACTGGTATACAGCGTGTGATCCCTCGCACACGGGGCATTTTGCGTCGGCGTATCCCATTCGTTTCGGTCCCAGCGGCGGCGTTGATCGGCGTTGAGCGCGAGGAGACGATGACGGGGTTGACCGTCGTTGCGAACGAGGAGATGACGGCGGCGTCGACCGTCGTTGCGAATACGAAGATAATGGCGGCGTCGGAGTGTTTCGCGCAGTGTTTGCCAAATAAACTTGACGTTTTGGCATCGGTGGCTGCGTTCTCGGATAACCGGTTGGATTGCGCGTCGGGGTCGCTCGCAGTCTGTTCACAGCGTCGCTGTATGTGGTCGAGCGTTTGTTATCCGTTCCGTACTCCTTTGACTGGTGCGACGCGTTGTGAAGGAACTTAAAGAGGTCGTCAATGTTTGGTACCTCCGTGTCCGATAAGGTGCGCTCCCACGATCTTCTCGTTTCGGTCCCCATCTCCGCGATCAGAATACTCGCCATTAGATCGTTCGCGATATCGTTTGGAGATCGACCGAGTGCTTGCAACGAGCGAATGTGCAGTTGCATGTGATTCGCGAGATCGCGTATCGACTCTGATGAATCGTCTGGCATCGGGGTGGTGTCGCGTAGGAGCGTGGCGTGACGTAACACGAGCGCGCGTTTATTATCGTAAATTTCTATCAGATGTTTCCACGCGGTTTCGTAGTTGTCTTCGGTGATGCTGAAAGCTCCGATCGCGGTTTCAGCCTTTCCGGACAATGAGAGTCGTAGATAATGTAACTTTTGAATTTTGCTCAACCCCGGTTGCGTATGGATTAATGTATGAAACGCGTCCTTGAACGTTATCCACGTTTCGATACGACCGTCGAATTTCGGTAGGTCGATTTTCGGTAAATTCACCGATAGCGCGTATGCGGAAGAAGAAGGGGTTGGCGAATTGCTGCTCGCGGGTGAAGCCTGTGTAGCGCGTGCCTCTAACCTTTCGAGCAAAACGACCGCGGTGGCCATGACGTCGTCGAAGTGGTCTGTGGTTGATTGACGTTCTTCTTCCTCTTCTTCAAAATCTCCTACCGAGCTTAATTCGTCCTGGATGCGGTTCAAGGTTTCAAACTGACTGCGTAACCTTCCGACACGATCCCGCAATTTCACGCGCTCCTTGGGGGAATCCGCGTATGTTTCGATCCAGTTTCCGAACTGTGTGATCTGGCTCTTAAAGGTCCGTTGCTTGATTTTAAGATCACGAATATGTGCGGAGGCACTGCTGGACGCGTTCTCACTTCGAGATTCCATTTCGATGCGATGCGAATTTACCGAGGTTCAAGGAAATATTTGATAGGTGGATGATTGGCAAATCTAAGGTACGAGCTTACCTTTGACTGGATCTCGCAATGGCTGGTTGAACCTGGACCGTCTGTTGTCCTTGATGAATGATTCCAGTTGGTGATGGCTGCTGCTTTTGTCCGTAGAATTGCCGTTGACTGGATTCCGCGAGTGTTGTGCTCCGTTGCTCTCCCTTCTTCAGCACAATCACTGTTACACTTGGAATGTCTGTGTCACTTAGTGTTTCGTCAGAAGAGTCTATTGTCCACACGTCACTGGTATCCGGCTCGAAGGACCATGTTCCGATTCGAGGTTGAGATCGCGGATTTCTCGTCGTGATATCCCGCACGGTGGTGCCCGTCTTCGAGATGGTAAGTCTCGAAGATACCTTCGATCTTGGTAACGGTCAGTCGCGACGCGTTGTTTCAAGGAATTAACCTGGAAACAATGTTTCTCAGTTGTTACACAGCATGAACGTTAATGCTGATTAGCCGTACGTTAAGCCTTCGGTCCGAATGCTTGACTCGAAGGGGAAAAGTCGAAACGTTAAACGAACGAAAAAGGTACTCGAAGTGAACTGTCTGTCTCGAATAGCAGTGAAGATGTAAGTGCTTCGAATCGCTGTTGGAAAGTGATTAGTCGGCGTTGTTTGCCCTTCCTCGCGGCGTTGGAAGTATGAGGGAACACTATGATTGGTGATTTTTAGAAATCAAAAAATCCAATCATCGTGCCCCCTTAGGCATTGCCACCACAATCTATGCGCCCTTGGCGCGCCTTCTTCTAGGAGAGAGTGGGGCGATACCTGGTTGTACGCGAATGTTTCGAAATCCGACAATATCGCGGCTTTCCTCTGGGGGTTTCCGCTCGAAGGTCAAAGTCCCGTTTTCGACGTACCCTTCGGAAGACCGAGTTTATGACCGGCTGAGCTATTGAGAACGAAATGAACGTGAAATTCTAAGTTTATTATGCGAAAAGTTAAATGATTATTGCCGGCAATGGAATAAAATGTCTTTTCTCAAAAATAGCTTTACGTCGCGGACCTATCATAAACTGACAACGAAATATTCGCGTATTGTGTTCCTTCGGACGGAACAAATGACCTTATGTAGTAAGTCGTTGAACTCGTTTTAAGATCCTCTACCATGATACGGAAGCAAAATTATACCGATCCATTTAAAAAAATGGTGGTGACCTTCAAATGTCCGAAGTACCTTCACCTGCAAAGAAACTATGATGGGCCCCTTCGTACTGTGCAATTTTATTTCAGCAAATATTTCTGTGAAACTTATAGTTTCCAAGATATCTGAGGTGCTAATATTTATTGCCCCACCCTGTATAAAAAACCAATTTAAATATAACTGTTAGGGAGAGGAGGTTTATATGCTTCGCCTAAGGATGATCCGGATCTCGAAAGAAGGAACTCTGGGAAAAGAATACGCTATTCTCTTTTATTTTCACTTAGCTGAAATTATTCATCTAAGCCGTTTATTACTGTTTGGCTAGACGTTATCAAAAAAAAGAGGCGAGCAGCGAGCTGTCAGACGCATAACTGACGTCGTGTGATAATCCGGCTGCTGATGTTCTGTAACAGAAAGAGACACGAATAGGCGTTAAATACCTATCGGCGTGATTCACGTCGTGTATCTTGCTCTTTTCCGAGCGCGCTTGGTTTGTGCTTGTCGCACCCAGGAGCGGGAATTTCAGCCGTGGCGATACGCAGCTAAGCGAGTGGACTGCATGTGTGAGCATTCCCTTTAAATCGGGAATCGCTCGATTATTATCTTGTGTATACTAGATTTAATCTCGTTTTTTCTTCGACTGCAATACTTGATTGCCGCAGGAGAGGGCGATTAGAGGGAGGTTGTAGGGCTCCAACCGTCACCCGGTCCTCGGCCCCTTACCGTCTTCGTACGTGCGTACGGGGAACAATGTGATGCGGACTTTTCAACGGCGCTCTTGGCGACTTACTGTTGAGCTTGGAAAATCACGTCGCTTTTTGAGTCGCGTTCTACGCACAGTGCCCGTACAAGCCTGGCGATCTATGAACTGCGCTCTAGCGGGTCGCCGGAAGCTGGGAGTAGTCCCACGCTCCAACTGGAAGGCGGCAAGTCCACCCAGGGTGTATACGCCTACAAGGCCCCTTCAGGTGGGTTTAAAGCCATTCGACAATCAAGGGAGGATCGAAACTTAATCTCGATGCCTCTCACACGACCGCTGTTTGCAGCAGTCCGTGGAAAAGTCAGGCTGCCGTGAACCGGAGTTCACTATTGAAGGAAAATCTCGATAATACCAGAGTTTCCGCAATCTTTCGTTTTAACTAGGTCGTACTCACAACCCACAGATTAAAATAGCCGATTCGACAGAACGGAATTGCGTGTAGGTTGCTGGTAGGAGTTTGCCTATACAATCTCTACCAGAAAAACTACCGCGTTACGTTGTCTGTCCCTGAAACAGAGCTCGAAAAACACGACGCTCTTATTTCTTGGTTAGTCGTACTGAGCAAGATCGATTACCAATTTGCTCGCGATAAGAATGAGCTAATAGTTTCAAGATGTGCCTCAACGAAAGTTCGAATAACTCGACACTGTTCGGACGTTATGTAATTTTTAGCGAAGCTTGATCGCTTATCGATGTGCTCACGGGTGGTGGCTCGATTGTGAGTGACGGACGAGCACGGGCTGCCAAAATGTACGCGTGAGAGGGGGCATCCTCCGTCACGCGGCACTGTCGCCGTGTCTCTCGCCCGTCTCTGTCTAACGTTAATCGTCGTACCTTCTCTATGCTCGAGCGTTAAACCACTTGTTCGAAATTGAACGTTGCATTATCGTTTGAGTAACTCGCAGAAAAACCCGAGGAGCGTGGTTTTTTCTGCTACTTGATGTTTCGAACCGCGGACACGTCGACCTAGAATATTCTGGTCGGTCGCGTATATAAAAAATAAAACGATTAACGATTTATTTCAGGTTTAAATAAAAATCGAATTAACTCGATATTTAAGCAGAGAGTAATATTATTTTTGCTACAAACTTTGGAAAGAAGCAAGAAAATGTATTTGTTTTTTCTTAAATGGTGTTTAAATAACGCGTTAATTCGTTATTAAGAAACGGCGGTTAAATTCTTGCGTGATCTATGGAAAAAAGGGGACATTTCTTATACGGTGTTGTCCTCAGTTGTTAGAATGTGGAGGGCTCAAACACTGATTTGAGAACCTCGTGTAACGGGAGTCCGGATCACGAGGGAATAGGTGGATGGAAAAGTAATTGTCACACGTTATATATATTTTCACGTCGTCGAACTCTTTCGACGACGTCGTTTATTGTGGACCTTTAAATGCGAACAGCCTGTCTTAATTAAATTATACGCGACAAAACCTCGCCTGTCTGACCGGCGTCTGGCGTGTGCTCGCGTCACGCTGTTCTGAAACAAAAGAGACGGAACGAGATGTAAATATACGGTAACGTTTGTCACTCTCTCCGTCTCGTTTTAATGTTCACGCGCTCCTGGTTGTGCTTGTCGCACTCAGGAGCGGGAAACTCAGCCGCCGCGTTACGCAGCTAAGCTAGTGGACTGTATATGTTTGTGTGCGTTCCCTTTAAACCGGGAAACAGCTGATTGCAGTTTTGGGAAAGACGAGATTCAACCTCGTTTCTTTCCCGACTGCAGGTTTCGACTATCGTAGGAGAGGGTAACGGATGGAGGTTGTAAGGCTGCAACCGTACCCGCTCCTCGGCCCTTTTTACCACCTTATTGCGTGCGTACGGGCACGGTGTGATGCAGGTGTGCCAACGGCGCCCTTGGGTCGACTTACGATTGGGCCTGACACCACGTAGCTTAATGAATTAACGTCCTACGCACAGTGACCGTACTAGACTGGCGATCTTTGGAGGTATTCTGCGATTCGTCGTAAGCTGGGAGTTAAATTGTCCCACACTTCGACTAGAAGGTGGTAAATCCACCCAGGGTATTTTATACACCCCTGGATTGTGGGTTCCGAACCGTTTGATATTCAAGAGAGGTACGAGAATCAATCTCGATACCTTAAACACGACCTCTGGTTGCAACGATACGTGTTTTCTTTTACTTTTTATTTTTCAGACCAAGGTGGGTCGTAGCCACTGCTGAATACTTCGGGCACGACCTCTGATTACAGCGATACGTGTCTGTATTCAGGCTGAGGTGGATCGTACCCACTGCTGAATTCGAAATCTCGGATTATAACCTGCGAGATCTTTACAGTCTTTGGATCAGGTCGTGTTCCGACCTAATCTGTTTAATTGGTAAACGGCTTACGGAAGTTCACGGGATGGGATTGTTTTACAACCCGTTCCGTATTGAACGTCCTGCGGAGGTTCACGGGATGGGGTTGTTTTTCAACCCGTTCCGTATTGAACGTCCTACGGAGGTTCACGGGATGGGGTTGTTTTCAACCCGTTCCGTATTGAACGTCCTGTGCAAGTTCACGGTATAGGATTGTTTTCCAATCCGTTCCGTATTGAACTTGTTGTTCACGGTATAGGATTGTTTTCCAATCCGTTCCGTATTGAACTTGTTGTTCACGTTTACGGCTCTTTTAAGTAGTAAACGGGTTGTGGAAGTTCACGGTATAGGATTGTTTTACAATCCGTTCCGTATTTGAACTTCCTGTCCACGTTTACGACTCTTTTAAATAGTAAACGGGTTGTGGAAGTTCACGGTATAGGATTGTTTTACAATCCGTTCCGTATTTGAACTTCCTGTCCACGTTTACGACTCTTTGATTTTAAATTGTAAACGGGTTTTGCGGAAGTATTGACGGTACCGGATGGATTCCCAATCCGTTCTCGTACTGCACTTCCAACCCACGTTTACAATTTCGTCGAAAGTTCGAGTGACTCGAAACTATTCGAACGTCTTGGAAATTCCGGGGGAGCGGGATCGTATGCCCATCTGCTCACTGCCGGTTCCAAGTTAAGAGTGACGATCCAGCACGGTTAGTCAAATTCGGAGGGGAGAATCTCCGACTAGCGGCGCTGTAGACGAATTTGAATTCGTCTTTGTCCAACTTGTTATTGTCGTACCTTCTCTTTATACACGCGCCGAAACGTTAGCTCGAAATCACGCGTAGTTTCGTCGATCGCGTGATGTTTCGAAGAAATCCGTATGTGACAGTTTTTATAACCTGTCTTGTTTTCGCGTTGCGGACACGAGAGTCGAACAGTCTCGAGTCGGTTACATACGCAGAAAACAATACCGGGTGACGAATAATATTCTACTATTCTTATATGCTTCGAATTAACGCGATATTTAAACATCAGTGTTCGCGACATTCCAGAGCCTTCTCTGCGTCGTAACCTGCTTCGGGAGCAATACCGTGTAGAAAACATCCAAATTTACCTTCAATCATAGTCACGCGATCGGCCCAGTAACGGTTCCATGAGAACAGGTGTTACTACGCCGAAATAACAGAGAGGATACAAGATTAATACGAGACAGACAATCTCCCCTCTCGCGAACGCGCACAAGAGGGTCTGTCTCTACTTGCTATCTGGTTCTCGACGAGTTCGCTTCTTCCAAGCCGACCTCGTCCAACACCGCGATCACGATATACGCGCAATTAAATCCGTTTAATTGTATAGTTACACCACAGAACCGAAACGGAACGAAATTAAGACTGTGGTAAATTCGAAAGAATTAACCTAGTCGGATTTCGAACCTCACGGTTTCGTGAGTTTAGTGATCGTTGTGTGAACAGAACCGTTCTGGAATCAAACGCAGCATTGAAACAATTTACAGTGAACAACCGGTGGCTGATCATAATCGTGTGTGCACTTCAATAGTGTTCGATTATCGCCACCGTTGCGTCAATTGTTTCATAGCATAAGCGATTTCCCACATTAACAACCAGTGGCTGATAACAATCATCGTAACACTTAAATAGTGTTCGATTGTCGCCACCGTTGTGTGGAAGGCACGTACCGCTGTAATCAGCTGTCGTGCAACGAGAACCGAGAAAAACTTCTCGGTTTTCCTTGAATTTTTGTGCGATTCAAACACTCTGATAGGGGCCTTTTGGCGTATACCCTGAGTGGGATTGTCGTTTCCGAGGGTCGAAATTTCAGTTTGAGTACCACCCCCATAGGGGCCTTATTTGGCGCATTCCCTGGGTGCTCTCGGCTGAATTCGATTAGCTCGAACGTCGGTCACTCATCACCAGTGTGTACGGACACTCGGTGTAGAGCGACGTTCAAAAGGGCGCCGTGGTGTAAGCACCTTGACCTTCAGACGCTTCTAGCGCAGTTAAGGGCTTGCATCACACCGGTCCCGTACGGACCAGGAAACGACGCTGAATCACGGAGTGGACAATTTTGGAGCCTTACAACCTCCAACTGTTGTCACCTCCAGCCAAAATTCAAGCTAGCAGCAGAGGGAAGATCGAGGCTCAAATCTTGTCTTCCCCATCTGCTATTAAAAGTTTCCAGAACTGCAGTCGAACGTTTCTCGATCACGCGAGAAACGTTTAAGAATACAGTCCACTAACACAGTTGCGTATCGCTGTGAAGGAATCCCGCTCCTGTTTATCATAAACAGAGACAGGAGCGTGTGGATTGAAGCGAGTCAGACAACGCGACGAGCGTTGTCAAGTATTTACAGCCGAATTTCGGTCTCTGTTTGTTGCAGACGACCGAGACGCGAGCCGTAGTGGCCACAGACCACGGCCAGGTTTTACGAGTACGCCAACGGGCTCGGTTTTTCCTGGCGATTTTTAAAAATATAAATTTCTTCATTTTTTGTTTTATTTAATTTTGTTTTTTTTTAATTAAATTTCAAACATTTTAAATAAACGGCCTAGTCGATTGACTAGGCGAAAGAAATTTACAGTGTACCGATTCACTTTCCCACACATTCCCACTCCCTCGTAATTCGGACTCAACGTTAAAGGGTGAGAGCGACATTAACTCGCACCTATTTTAAGAAATGGTATTATTGTTTGAATATTGGTTTTTATAGCGTTTCTTAGGTTTACTGTATAAATATTAATAACTACATTTCTCTTTCGTTTCTTCTCTGTTTCTGTCCAATGATTCTTGAGTTTAAATATAGGCAATTTCAACAAATTAATAAAGTGACGTTCCACGCCGACGCCAATATTGTCATAAACTATGTGTAATTTGGGTTTAAAAAATTTATGTAAGTTGTTCGTTATATTGACAAATTATACGTTATTCTTTAACTTATTTGGTTCACCAAATTTTTATTAAAATAACTAAAAGCAAACATCTTTTCATCCCGATCCAACTGATTCCCTCTCCTTAAAGTACTACAAAAGTAGCACCAACCTTAAAAGTCTTTAAATTGATCTAATAAACATTCGTGCAAAGTTTCGTGAAAATAGAATTGTATTAATTATCGAACTTTTCTCGTTAGTCTCCCAGAATATACGGGGTGTTTTCTAGTTTAACAGCCAAATTTTAGGAGCGTAACTTACAAGTCGAAATAAGGAAAAAGTTTTATATAAATTTTGTGTGTAGAAGCTTCGTTACAAGGTTATAATAAAAATTGTGTATACTTACATTATTGCTTAATGTGTGAAGGTTGTTGAACATTTTTTAATTGTCGTTTCAAATGATCACCTCTTGCACTAATACAGGCTTCACGTCGATATAAGATAAAATTTATTGTATTTCGAATTTCTTCGGGATTGTACTATATCTCATTGTCAGCAACAGAATTATTAATTCAATGAATTAGTTCTTCGAGTGTGTTTATTTATCTACTGTACAACTACTGTAGTCTCAATGAATCATTAGAAGACAAGAAGTAGGTATCTCTTAAATATTTACAATGTAACATAGAACGTAAATACGCGCAATCTTTCTTTTATGCTGCTACGTGCATAATTCCTACGTTCAATATTTGTTTATAACTTTGTAATAAAGCCTTTACAAACAAACTTTACATAATATTTTTTTTTATTTTCACTTGTAGTGTTTCGGCCACGACCAAATATTCGCAGATGCATACATGATGTTGCTCGTGGTCGTTGCGTATCGCATAGCCACTCTGTGCCCTTAATCTTTACCTTAACCCTCAGAAGCTGTTGCTTCTGATACGCAGAACTGAAGTCTGCGGAGACTGACTATTGACGAGGTTTCTCTGTTCAAGTAAATCAATCTGCCTTCCCGTTCTCTATTTTCTCATAAGGAAACCTCGGTTCCCTGCCAAGGTGACAACGACGGACATTGTCTACCGGAGGGAGGATTGGTCAAGCCAATCCTCATCATCGCCACCTTGGCAGGGCGGTTCCTAACAATTTGCAACATTCCCGCCCACCCTGACGTCCAGTGTCCAGGTAGACCATGCAAGAGTGAGCGAGAACGCTGCATTATTATTAACATTGGGAAATGCCCAATGACCGCGATACCCCGGTGGTCCGCAGCTGTGTGCCAACGCGGGTTTACGATATGTCAATCGCTATTGAGGCAAAGAGCGCGAGCATCAGCGGCGTGCTGAGGCGTAAGGCGACGCGGGCGGCCCCCTCGGCGTGGCGCATGACCCAGTCTAGGAGGGGGGTCCTGATAGGAGCCCCCTCCCGCCAGGCGGCGCAGGGTCGGACCGGATGGGGTGGCAGTGCCCCCTGTTCGGGTCTGGCGCAACGAGTGGCACCCTCGGTGGCCTGGTGCGGCCATGAGCTGCCAACCGCCGAGGGGTAGAAACGGGGTCGCGGGCGATTGTGAGTTGGGGCTCGTAGCCGCCACTAAACGCGGTCCCGGGACGGATGGCGGCGGGACGAAGTGGACTCGTCCTGCCGCTATGAGACAGGGTGATTGCCGGGGGGATCATCTGTCCCCCCGCGGATGGGCGCAATGCGCGGGCACGGGGAGGATACCGGAAGTATGCTTAGAGCGATTCCCGGTATCCTCCCAAATCGTCGCGGAAGGGTCACCGTGGGGTTTTTAGTGGGTAGGTCCCGCGCCCGTTATAATGGGAGCGGGGAATCCCACACACCCCTCCCGCCTCGCCCCAAAGAGGTGGAAGGGAGTCTTTCGAAGACTTTCCCCACGACAAAAAAAAAACCTCTGTATACTGCGCTCGAACCCATTACCACTGGCCGTCGAATCGAATTATCGTAAAACACGTCACACTTTGTTCCAATTTGATTAATCGCGATGCAGAAACCGGTGATCATCGCAATTGCCGTGCACAACACAGAGAGGACCGAATAGGGGTTAGAGGACAGATCGCGCTCCTATCTTGTTCCACTTTTCACCCTCAGTGTTCTGCTGCGACCAAAAACCCGACAAAAGCTTAACCTGTGAGTAGCGTGAGTTTTGTCGACGCCTAATGAAAATTAATGGTTCTCTGCCCAACGCCCGATGGCACGAGCTAAAAATCGCACGAACAAGGGGATGAAACCTCCACGATCATGATTTAATACGATTCAGCTCATGCCCTTGAGAAGAACTTCCGCATCCTAAATAAAAGGGCCCCCGATGACATATGAATATTCGACGTCGTACATCTGGCGCACGTGCCTCTCCCTTCGAGGAATGTAGCCCCTATACTCGATTTCCGAACGAAGATCACGTTTCCGTATCGACTGCCTGCTCGGATATGATGCATCGAGATGTTCTGAGAACTCAGTGATCCTCGAAAACTGTCTCCTTCTCCTCCCTTTGAAAAATATTAGTGATAGATTGGAAGTTCAAGTTATGAGGACACGAGAGGATGGTACCGGAAAAGTCATCTGCAAGGGTAGATCATATAGGGTATTCCTAAATTGAAAAGCTTATTTTAAAATCGTACTAAACCCACACTTTTAGAAAATGGAAATTATACAGAGTGCTCTAGAATAACATGTACAAGCGGATGGGAGGTGATTCTTTATGGAAAAATAAGAGAAATAAGAACAATAACATTTTTATTTAGTTTTCGAAATAGTCAAGTTGAAAAATTCGCTCTGTGTTATACGCACTAACGACTGAAATACGATTCGTTCTGCTACGTATAGTGTCTATCGTGGTTGCAAACAATGTTACAGAGTGTTTACACGTTACTGAATTAAAAAAACATTAGAAATGGATGTTATTAATTTCATCATTTAATATTAATTACTCTATTAATCTATTCTGTAATCTATTAACAAAAGATTACATAGGAAATCTTGTAAGCAGTATGTCGCGACGACTAGAGGCAGTAATTGCGGCAAAAGATGGCAATACTAATAAATATTAATTAATAGTTATTGATAGTGCCCACTTATTTCTGTCTCTTTATAATTGTTTAATTTTTTGTTTAAACCTAATTTGAGTTTACACCGATTGTTAATATTTATGTTAATTTGTAATCGTTCTACCGTCGTCGGTTCGGTTTGGGGTGCTGCGAGGAAGGTCGCGCTTGCCGACCCAGTCGGCTAGCCAGGGTTTGATATGGGTGAGTTACAGAGGCGGTTTCTTCGGTGTTGAAAAGCGTTTTATTTACGGAGCGTACAGGCTAGTGCGGACGGACGTTCGATACAAAGTTTACAGGCTAACGTGGGCGAACAATGCTTATTAGATAACAGCGGACGTGGACAATATTTGATAACGGATCTTACAGGCTGGCGGCGGACGCAGATAATACCGGAAACGGATCTTACAGGCGAACGGCAGACGCGGACAATACCGGAAACGGATCTTCCAGGCTAGCGACGGAACGGTCGAGCGTTCCGGCGGAGACGGCGCGGTGAGCGGTCGGTCGCTCGGCGGTGACGGTTGAGCGTTCGGGTCGCTCGTGGTTGTTGATACAATACCCTACCGACGCTTCCACAAGGCTGGTGTTGACGGTAGGGCCCGGGTGGGATTAGTAGGAACGGAAGTCGATCCAGTATCCAGGATCATTGACTGGGGTAGGTGGATGGCGGTCGGTGGCCGTAGCAGGAGCGAATTGAGGCAATGCCCTACTGACGCTTCCACAGGGCTGGCGTTGGTGGTAGGGCCCGAGTAGGAACGACGAGAGCGGTAGTCTATCGAGTATCCAGGATCATTCAATGGGTGGGGTACGGCGGATCGATCGCGAGAGTGGCCCTCACACTCTCGTGTTTAACAAAAAAGGAGCTAGTGTCGACCACGTATCTCTTGCACGGAATCTCTCGTCACTTAATTTGGCTCCGACGAGCAAGACACGAGCCCCTGAATCCGACCGGTGGCCCGGTTTTAATATCCGCGCGGTGCATAATCAATTGCGAGATCGCGCGGCTGCGCGGTGATCCACCGGTCGCGGAGACTCGGTCGTGACAATTAATGAATCTCAATTTTTATGAAGTACAAAAGTCTTTAAATCTTCAAATACAAAATGATCCACACAACTTGTGCATCGCTATAATTTCCAACATATGCGTTGCACAAATGTTGCATGGTTTGAAGGGATACGCTATGTAGTATGTTTTTAAAAATGAAATGATATATTTTTTTATACCAAAATATGGAAGAATACTGAATTCTGAGTAAAAAAGTATTAATCTTTATTAGATCTAAACCTAATAGCTAACAAATAATTTCACTTTCTTTCTTCAAAATTTTGCTTACGTAATGTTAAGTGTGTAGAATTAATCTGTCACATATTTCTGCAGTGCAGTGATGTTTGCGTAATAATGTTAATCAACATGATAACGTCTACCATGATTTGCAATCTTCTATCATGTTCGTGGTTCAATATTCAAGTTATCTTCGGTGTCTGTGCGTAATTATTAGACAGATAAAAGTGAGAATGAAATTTTATAATAACGGAAAAGTTGACAAGCTTCATGATGAGTACCGTAAAAATGTAATAGAGCTAGAACTGTATGCCAAAAAATATCCTGAACGAAATCAGCCATCTCAAGCAATATTTAGGAAAATGTGTGAATCATTTCGATGAATCGGAAGTTTTAGTGTTACTAAACATAACATAATGAAAAGTATTGCAATGAACGTTGAATATATGTATGTGCAAACGGAGCTGCAGTAAGAGATTCCCTTTGCCACGCTGCAAAGCTCTTTTACTTACTGATCTTTTCTATGTTCGTTAGTCGATTCGGGCTATTTTTATAATTAAAATCGATTCATCTATTCCATAAATGTCTAGCTTAGAGTCGCAATTTTCAGGCATATAGGGTGTCCAAACGTCGTTGGTACAATCGAAGAATGGGTGATACTACATGGAAAAACAATCGAAAATGAAGAATAAAATTTTTTCATTTAAAGATTCGTTGCCGAAAAAATCGATTTTGAATATTCACAGAGTACGTGTGTACTTAACCCTCAAGCACACACGCTCAAATATTTACGTAGAGACACAACTGGGTCTGTGAGACCCACCGTATCTTCAATTGCTTATATCCTGCTTATACTACATGGATTCAGTGCCTTTTTTCATCGATACGCCAAAGATTTAAGAATAACACTGTGCAGGTTCAATGGCCGGATATGTTTGTACAGTAAAGATATTTATCAAAAAGTAAGAGATAAAAAGAAACATTTTGCAGAAATTTAATTTTCTTAAAAAAATCATGTCTTTTTATTGATAACAGATAAAAGGGTTTTACCACACGAAATTAAAAAGATCATGAGTTGTATTTCATGAAAAATAAATATTCTGAAACGACTCGTTACAAAAACTATAATTACTTTGTAGAATGAAAGCAGATGAATTTTTACGTTTACGTTATGGCCGTTTTGATATGTAAAAATAATATTTTTAATAAGAAAAAGTGCAAGTAATCGCTCGAGGTATTTAATACAATATCATTTAACCCATTATAAGCCAGTGTCCTATTTATAGGACATTGAGTATTATATTTCATTCAACCCTTAAAATTGGTTCAAATTAAATGAAAAATTTACCACATATATTTAGAGTATATTAAACTAAATTATAATTATTGTTGTATTATATTACCAATATTTTCTTAATAAAAAAATTATAAACATTGCATAAATTTTCTTACTTTGCCTCGAATTATATACTCAATCATAAAAACTCCATATCTTCACTTTTTCATCTTCTAATGTGTCTACTCCTATGAGGAATGTTATTCAAGATTGTTGTAAACTTTGTTTATGTATTTTAGCAAAAACTCGTATTGGTTACAAGTTTTATGTAGCTGTCCTATAAATAGGACACTGGTACTTAGCGTTATCAAAATGTATGTACTATGTATGTAAAAATTAAATTGCAAAGGGTCTAACCGAATAAGCCATGGTAAAAGTGCCCCCAAACCAAATTGAACGGGGTTAATACCACTCGATAGGTGGTTCGAAAAAGACCCTTTCCACAGAGTTTCAACCCGGTATCTCTACTACAGGGGTAATTACGGGGTGAAAATCATTTTTTGGTTTATCCTTAATATCTCTCGTTCTGCTCAATGAAAAATTGTGAAAAAATCATGGTTATTCTATCGATTGATGTACATAGTCGAGAATTTTTTCAGAATTTTTGGATGCAAATTCGATTTTTAAAAAATTCGAAAAAAATAAAGCTCTTAAAAGAATTAGTAATCTCTAATTTTTTTAGATTTTTCGAAGGGGTGGAACGTAGTCAAAAAAATAAGAAATGATTAAAAAATGGTGAAAAAGCTTTATATTGTCTTAATTACTTACGTTCCATGCTCATATTTTTACAGCTATAGCGTAACATTGTGACTATTAATACGTAATTTTTTCAGATTGATAAGATAAAGAATTATTAATTCATATTTGCTAATTTTTCACAACGAAAAAAGGCCGCACATGCTTTTAAAATAGATATAATTAAAATATATTTGTTTACATACATTGAGAATTGGGCCATTTGAGATAATTAACAAAACTTCAGATTCTATTTATAAACTAAAAACAGGAAGGAAAAGAACAGATACAGATATATTCCACGTAATGAAACTAATACCAACCACAATGGATATATATGATACAGATAAGGAAGATACAGACGTAAAAAATTGGGACAGGTAATATTAAGAACTTTCATCTCGGGGCGGGAGATGTAAAGAAAGAATACTTTCTTTAATTCAAGTTAACCGCGCTTTATTAGTTCAGCGCGCCCTCTAATTGATACATATCGATACTCAACGAGAAGGATAAAAGATATAGAGAGAGATTACTTAAGAAAGCAGATGTGCAATAATTTAAGTGATCGATAATTAGCAAATAAATAAAATAATAGGTCTAGGAGTAAGTGAGGAGAATAGACTTTAATTGTTGTTTCTCTTTCTTTAGAGCAACACATTTTGGGTTATTTTTCTGGAAAGTCCTTAATATTATCCTTTGTCTGATATATATATTCTACCGTCTGATTTATACCTTAATGAGCAATTTCTTCGTGGCTTACGCGCATTACGTTTTCCTCCATAGATAATGAACATAAAATAGCAATCTACCATTCGCTTTACGATATACCAGGCTGTTACTCAACTTAAAGAACCTATCATCCTCATGTTCGAATTTAGCTCTAATCCTAATTGTTTAAAGATTGCATAATGCCGAGCGATTATCCTCGGCCGCAATTACCGTTAATCCTGTTAGCGTACAATAACCAAGAGATTATCTCTAATTGAATTTGTACAGCGAGCAGTGATAGAAAAACGCGTGTATTATTGGTTTTACTGGCATCGGTAACGGCTCATTACCTTCGATTCGAGTGTGCTAACGGTGTTGGTGACGTCAATACCTTGAGAGAGTAGCGCGTTGATAATCTGACAAAGATAGACGGCCGAAATTTAGACAGCGCCACGGAACGACTAATGAGCGTACCACGGCGACGTCTTCGGCTGTCAATCAACACATTCTAACACCGACTTCTGCCTTGAACACATCGGCTCCCGATCGTATCCGTCCAGAACTCTAGTACAATTCGAAAGAAAATATTCTTTCGAATTAAGAACACAGACTACCATTGAACAAGAGTGTACTGAGCAGTCGTTCAGTTTGGCGTGGGTTAATCGATAGCCCACGCACAGCTGCGAATTCATGACTCGAAAAAGTGTGGAATTTATTCCCATTTGCTTATTACGCTAATCTTATTCCGGTTCGCACAAGTGCACTCATAATCTGAGTTAGCTTCCAATACTGCAAATTCTGGGGGCTCGAGAATACACCTTCAAGGTGCTCGACCATCCCTGTGCAGAATTGAGCGGTCGTTTCTAGCGTATAAACGCTAGAAACACAAAGAGGTCGACGGATGCCGTCTACACTTCTTTGTGATTGCCATTCGGCTGAGGAGACACCGAAGGGAGGCACCTACGTGATGTACCTCCAGGTGGGCTCACTGTAGTCAGGTCGACGTCCACTTAGGACGTCTGACTTTCGGCCATCGCCTCCTTACTTCTACAGATCCCGCCGGTGTAACGCTTAGAGGAGCACCTGTGCGGAGAGGTAACGGAGTCGTTACTCTCAAAAGAGAATCAAGTTGCTGTCCGATTCACTTCCCCGATAACTCCCATACCTCTATCCGGACTCCTTAGTTAAAAGTATCAACTTTTTAACACTAATAATTTCCGGGTCTAAATTTTGTAAAATTTCTAAATTTTGCTCAAAATTGTTTTTTGTAATAATTAGTATACTATGCATCCGACTTAATGCATCTGCATGCTGCATCCGTTCGCCTTTTCTATGCTCCAATACATAATTGTTAGAATGCTAGGAGTTTTCCTGGCCTAACGGGGTCCGGATTACGAGGGAAAGGACTTTAGGAAAAAGTATATTAAAAATTGATGCACTTGATTTATATTTTCGCTTGGTCGCTTATCGCGGCCAAGCCGTTTATTTATTTTAAATTTCCTTTATTAATAACCAAAAAAAAAGAATAGGATAAAAAAAACCACCTCGACGTCAGCCAGACGTTGGGGGGAAAAAACCTATGGCTGCCGCTCACCCTCAGCCCTCGTTGTTTGGTCTGTAACAAGGAAAGACAAGGCTGGATTTTAATACCTTGTAACGCTTGTTGCGTTGCCCGTCTCGCTTTATTTCGCACGCACCTGTCTGTGCTAGTCGCACTCAGGAGCGGGAATATCAGACCGTGCTCGTCGAACTGAGCGAAGTCTATGTGGACTGTATATGTGAACGTTCTCGTAAACTGAGAAACGTTCTATCGCAGTGCGGAAGAAGAGATTTAATTTCTCAATTCTCCGCTTTTTTTTGCGATGGTTGAAATGCCGCAGGAATGGACAACAGGTGGAGGTTGTAAGGCTCCAAATGTTGCTCAAATCCGCAGTTTCTCACCGTTCTCGTATGCGCACAAGGCGCGGTGTGGTGTAGCCCTTAACGGCGCACGAAACGTCTTACGTTTAAAGGAGCGTACACCACGGTGCTCTTTTGCGGTGCTCTGCGCACAGGGTACGTACACACTGGCGGTCAAGGAGCGTTGCTCGAGCGTGTCGGAAGCGGGAAGAATCCGGTTTTCTCCAGCTCCGACACGAGAAACGGCAAGCCCACCGGGGTATCGACCAAAGGTTACCCTGGGGGTGAAAATTCAAAACCGTGCGGACAATTCAATGTCTATCACGACCGCGTCAAATGCAGCAGTACGTGCGACAATTTGCTCTTCCACGGCCGCGAAGCTCAAGCGCTACGTGGAGAAAATCAGCCTCACACGACCGCGTCGAATGCAGCAGTCCGTGTGAAGGTCAGTACTGAGTAGGCCGTAGCCACTGGCTGAAACTGTACTTCCGACGACCGCTGAGTTCAGCGAGACGTTGGAAAGTCAGCCTCACGACCGCGTCAAATGCAGCAGTCCGTGGAGCCGTCAGCACTGACTGGGCCTTAGCCCTTGGCTGGGACTGGAGTTATCGACGTACGTGAAACGAGGATTTTCCTCGATTCGCTTCACGGCCGCGAAACTCAAGCGCTACGTGAAGCTGAGACGAAAACCCACAGTCTGTTTGGACTGAAATCTCGACAAACGGGAGCCGAGTTTCCTCGATTCGCCTCTCACGGCCGCGAAACACAAGCGCTACGTGAAGAATTCGGCGAGATTTATATAGTCATTTAATCGGGGCTGGAAAAATGCCTCACCGATTTAATTAATTGCGAGCAGCATTCGATTAGTCTCAACGAAAGGTTCGAGTGTTCTCAGAACCCTTTTTCGGAGAATCTGGCTTCGTCGCGGAGCGGATTCGTTCGTCGATCTGCTCGCTGCGAGGACCAGAATTCGAATCACGAAGCGAATAGACATCCGCAGTCACGGCCACGGGAAGGGGTAATCACCCTCTCGCGGCGCTATCCCTGCTCTTCGATATCTATCTCTTCTCAATTTTAATATTTCGATACCCTCTCTGTTTATGGATCTTCGACGATCGATCCCAAGTATACGGTATTGGGTCGATCACGTGACTGAGAGCAAACAAACTCGTGTGTGGTTCTTCTAACCTGTATTGGTCCGTGTACCGATCTACGCATCAGAGAGTCTCTGGAATGTCGTGTACGCGAAAGCAAAAACTGTACGAGGAATTTACGGTTCTCAGTTATGGTTCACGTTAAATTAGATAATTCTCTTAACGGTTCTCAAACCCGTCAATTAACGCGATATTTAAACAATAATCATAATTTCGCAATATAAGTGACCATCTAAGAATTCTAGGATTAACCTCCTTTCGCTCCAATGTTAGCTTCAAACTATTGCAGTCTGTAACAATAGTGAAGCGTATGCTCTGTAAGTATATTCTAAATCGTTGAAGAGAATAAATAATCGCCAGTGCTTCCAATTCGAAGCTATGGTATCGTGATTCTGTTTGCGTTGTTCGCTTGCTAAAATAACAAACAGGATGATATTTATTGCCCAATTGTTTCTGCAAGAGTGCTGATCGAATCCTGAAGAACTTACATCGCAATACAATTCTGTAATAGCCGTTGACGAATAAATACATCAAACTGGCTCAGATACCATCAGATGTTTTAAGTTTTCAAAAGATTTAAAGTTTCATTATCCCATTTAAATTCCGTTTTCGATTTTAATAACTCATAAAGAAGCTTCGAAATATGTCACAAAATTGCGAATAAATTTTCGAAAATATGAAATTAAACCTACGAAACTATGCAATTCGCGGTACGTTCGCGATATTGGTAATAAATAAGTAATTTCAGTTAGTAAAAATGTGCATTTTTCTAACCGTAATTCTAAGCAATTTTCTACCAAAACAGTCAATACTTCCTTCAAAATCTCTAAATTTTCTTCTATGGCTTTAGTTGTAATCAATAGGTCATCGATATAAATTGAAATCTTCCCCAGATCTAATAACGTCCGAAAGCGGCACTTACAATCGCATAAAAAAGACGGTCCATTGTCAATTCAAATAGCATTCCAATATACTTGAATTGGCCCATACAGTAACGAAAGACGTATACGGGATTGATTGCTCTTTTAATTTAACATGATGAAACCCATCCTTTAAATCTAGTCGCGTGAAATACTCTTTATCGCGAAGTCCATCAATTTGATCGTCAATTCGCGGAATTGGGAAATTGTCTCTTATTTTATTTACCTCTCAATAATCCACTGCCATACGAATTTGTCCATTCTTCTTTTAACTAATACAATAGAACTGCTATATTGTGACGTACTTGGACGTATTATCTTTCTTTTTAATAAATCGCGGATAATATTCTGTACCGCTGCTTTTTCAGCATATGATAAACGTCTAGGATTATAATAAAACGGCTGATGGTTAGGTTTAACCAAAAGTTCCATTTCTAATTGAGTTTTAGGTGTTTTCGGCCTCTCCGGTTTTACGTAATAATCATCCATAATAGTAAGAACTTTATCTCTAACGTCCCAATTGATATTATTATTTATATTAGTCTCAATTGATTGTACAGACTCCTGATCTATTTCAATAGTTAATATCTTGGGAATACCAGGCTCCGCCACTTTTTCTTTCCATGGCTTCAAGATTTCAATAGCTTCTCCAAAGCTAATCCGAATATTATCGTTCGCGATAAAATCTCTACCCAACAAATACGCGTTAATCGCGTTAAGACGTTTTCTGCGCCGTATTATAGTAACTTTATTTTTTATGTTAAACAATATTCATTTCTGTTTAAATAACGATCCTAATTTAAATCGGAAATCATTTGACAACCGTTATGTTTACGGGTTATTTTTTTCTTTTTTTTTTTTTTCGTGGGGAAAATCTTCGAAAGACTCCCTCCCACCTCTTTGGGGAGAGGCGGGAGGGGTGTGTGGGATTCCCCGCGCCCATTACAACGGGCGCGGGACCTACCCACTAAAAACCCCACGGTGACCCTTCCGCACGATTTGGGAGGATACCGGGAATCGCTCGAAGCATACTTCCGGTATCCTCCCCGTGCCCGCGCTTTGCGCCCACCCGCGGGGGGACAAACGGTCCCACCGGTAATCGCCCTGTCTCATAGCGGCAGGACGAGGCCACATCGTCCTGCCGCCATCCGTCCCGGGGCCGCGTCTAGTGGCGGCTGCGAGCCCCAACTCGCAACCGCCGCGACCCCGTTTCTACCCCTCGGAGGCCGGCAGCTCATGGCCGCACCAGGCCACCGAGGGTGCCGCTCCGTGCGCCGGACCCGGACAGGAGGCACTGCCACCCCATCCGGTCCGACCCTACGCCGCCTGGCGGGAGGGGGCTCCTATCAGGACCCCCCTCCCAGCCTGGGTCATGCGCCACGCCGAGGGGGCCGCCCGCGTCGCCTGACGCCCAGGCGACGCTCTCTCGCCACCAAACGAGCGCGAGCCTCAGCGCGCCGCTGACGCTCGCGCTCCCTTCCCGCGGTCTCCTTCTGCAACATTACGATTTCGCAGAAGGAGGCCACGGCCCTCCACTTCTCCTCGCTGCCGAGCATGGCGCGTACCATGCCCGGCAGCGAGACATCCCGCCCGATGACGCCGACCAGGACACGGCGCTCCCCCTCCCACGCAGTGCATACCTCGAGGGTATGTTCCGCCGTGTCCTGCTCAGCGTCACAATGACAGCAACGCGCCGTCGGCTCCTTCCAGATCCGGCACAGGAAAACACCTGTGCCATCCCGTAGGTGAGGCTTCCATGGCCTTTGTCCAGCCACTCACATAGGAGTGGCCGAACAGCCCCGACTGTCCGGTGCCCCGCGGTAGGCAGAGCCAACCGCTCTTGCCACGCGTGCACCACGGACTGCCGGGCCTGGCGCTTCAACTCGCCCCAAGCAGGTTCCTGCACACCCGGGACCGCCCCCACCCCCGCGCGACGGTCGACGCGGTGACGATACATCATCGCGTGCGACTGCGCGAGGAGATCCATGGGCGGCATCCCCGCAAGAACCGTCGCCGCCTCATTTGACACGGTCCGGTACCCGCGGACGACCCTTAGAGCCATCCGCCTCTGCACCCGACGCAGTATAGTCATGCTGCGCCGGGTGGCCGCCAGGTCAAATCCCCGACCATCCTCTCCAGCCGGGGGACCAGGCAGCGGAAATGCTCCTCGAAGCGCCAGTGGCTATCGAGGATCAGCCCCAGATACCTCATCTGGGGCTTCACCTCGATATTAGCCTCACCCACGCGGATCAGAGGGGGTGACGGATCCTGCCGAGGTGAATGGAACGCTATCACCTCGGTCTTATGGACCGCCACCGTCATCCCCATCCCTCTGATCCGGCCGACGACGCGTTGCGCCCCCTCCTTCGCGAGACTCTTGGCCCTCCCTCAGTGCGCCCCAACGGCCAGCACCAGTGTGTCATCTGCATAACACACGGCGCTGACGCCGTCGGGGAGGTCGGCCCGCAACACTGCGTCGTACGCGATGTTCCACAGGAGTGGCCCGAGGATCGACCCCTGCGGAACACCGCAGTACACCTCCCTCCGCATATGCCCATCCCGGCTCGGATACTCGATCCACCTGCCGCGGAGATAATCCCCGATGACCGCCCCGAGACAAGGGGGGACCCGATGATATTCGAGCCCCCTCCCTATCTCCTCCCAGGGCAGGGTGTTAAAGGCGTTGGCAATATCCAAGGATATTGCCAAAGCCACCCCACCCCGGGAGACGGCCGACTCCGAGAGGGCCCTGACACGACCTATCGCTTCGATGGTTGATCGACCCTCCCGGAAACCGTACTGGCAGTCGGCCAGGCCGGGGGCACCCCGCGACAGGTGCTCGACGAGGCGGGCAGCAATCACCCGCTCGAAGAGCTTGCCCACCTCGTCGAGGAGACAGATGGGCCGGTATGCGGAGGGAGACTCCGCGGGCCGACCCTCCTTCCGGAGGAGGACCATCCTCGCCACCTTCCAACTGGGGGGGAATCGCCCGTCCCTCAGGCATCGGTCGAACAACCGCCTGAGGTCGGCCCCAAGGACGCCCTGGGTCAAGACCCAAACCCGGCCGGGCACACCATCCGGACCCGGGGCCGTGTTACGCGCCCCGAGCCGTCTGATGGCCGCGGCCAGCTCCCCCTGAGTGACCCCCAGTTCGGCCGCCCACTCCCTAGGGACTGCCGCCTCCACCGGAGGACGTGGTCCCCTCACCCGAATTGGGAAAAGAGTATTGACCACGTCCTCCAGCAGCCGGGGGTCAAGACCCTCGGTGACGGGGGGCGCCCACGGGCGGAGCTTCTTCAGCACCACCCTGTACGGGCGCCCCCAAGGATCGTCATCGAGGGTCTGGAGGAGATCCTTCCATGCCCGGGTCTTGGCCCGTTTGATGGCGACCTGCAGAGCAACCCGCGCCATCCGGTATGCCTCATACAGGTCATCTGCCCTCGCTCGCGCCACGCCATCGTCCGGTCGTAGACGACGGCGCGCGCGGGCGTACTGGCGTCGGGCGCGGACACTCGCGACCCGCAATTCCGCGATCGCGGCCGACCACCAGTACACCGCCCGGCGAGGAGAAGCTCGCCCGACCCGGGGCATCGACGCGTCGCAAATGTTTGCGACTAGTACCCCGAGCCGGGCAGCCTCCTCCTCCATGCTCGGCAAACTCGGCCGCCACCTGCGGCCAAGTTGCAGCGAGGGCAGCTGCCATCAGGGCGTCCTTGTCCAGGCGCCGAAGCGCCCAGCGGCGCGGTGGGGTGCCATCCGGGCGGTGGTGCCGGGATGCAGCCCCGGCGGCAGAGACCTCCATCCGGATATACCGGTGATCGGAGAGTGTCTCTGCCTCCGGGGACCACCTGCCAACCCGACACCATGCGCACGGCGTTGGGGGTCGCGAATCCAACATCCACGATAGACCCCCCATATCGCCGCACGCACGTGTGCTCCGACCCCCGGTTCAGTAACCGAAGGTCGAGCCCCCGCCGCCCAGTCGCCCAGGATCCCGCCGCGAACGGTGGTCCTAGGGGATCCCCAAGCCACCGACTTGGCGTTAAAGTCCCCCAGGACCAGCACCGGCCGGGCCGCGCAGCGCTGCACGCATGCCGCGACCTCGGCCAAGTACAGCTCGAACGCGGCGTGACCGCTGCGGGGCGAGATGTAGCACCCCACTACGGCGACTCCCCCCCAGTCCACGGCGACGAAACCCCGACCGCGCTCCAGAATGGAGAACGGCGGGGACCCGTCGCCACCTCCCCATACCGTCGCCACCAAACCGTCCGCGTCGCCCACCCAATGTGGGTGATCAGGCACGCGGTACGGCTCGGCGGCGACCGCCAGGCCAACCCCCCCACTCCGCGAGGACTTGGGACATCATGTCCTGTGCCGCGCGGCAGTGGTTGAGATTGGCCTGGAGGAGGAGGCGGGGCGCCGTTATTTAACGGCCGTCCCAGCCTCCTCCCGGCTGTCCGTCCCCGTGGCACCGTCCACCTCCATTGTGGACGCTGCCAGCGACCGCGGTGCCTGAACCGGGGTGGGCCCCTTCTTCTTCCCCTTCCGGGAGGGGGGAGAGCACTTTTTGCTCCCCACCCTGTGATCGGCTGGCCTCCCCATGTCCGCACATAGCGGGCAGTGGGGGGCCGCCGAGCACTGGCTCGCGCGGTGGTCATTCGCCCCGCAGCGGTAGCACTGACCGCTGCGGTCCACCGGCGAGGTGCACCACTGCCTCACGTGCCCCAACTCGAGGCAGCGGTGACACTGGAGTGGGCGCGGCGCGAGTATCTCCACTCGCGCCGAAACCCACCCCACCAATACCCTCCCGGATTCCGCCACCTTTCTAGCGGCGGAGAGGGGACACCGGGCCCACACCGACCCCAGGCCGGAAGGAGACCTGCGGATTTCTCCGACCCGCACATCTCCCTCGGGGCAATCACCCGCCCTCGCTAGGGCACGGGACACCTCCTGCGCGGTGACCGAGTCGTCCAACCCACATATGCGCATCTCTGTGCGCTTCGTGGGCCGGGCGACTCGGACACCCCGCTCGCCCAGCTGCTCCTGGAGCCTCTGGGCGAGTCGGTCCGCCTTCACGCCGCCCTCTGGACCAGGGATCTCCAGCAGGAGACCCCCGGTCACGGCCCTCTTCGTCCTCACGGAAGCGATGCCAAGCTCCTCCAGGGATATATTATCCCTGGCGAGCTGCATCGCCCCCGCGAGTGTCAGGTCGCCCCCCTGAGGAACGGTCAGCGTCACTGCTGCCGTTTTACGGGGGCGCCCTGGTCGCACCATCGCGGCCTTTCCCTTGGCCGCGGGCGGCGAGGTAGCAGGTCGCGGCTGCGAGGCCTTCCTCGCCGCCCTCTTCGCCTCCCGCCCTACCACCTCGCTCCACGACACCCCCCCTTGGGATGGTGCCGCGGAGGACGCGCGCACCGCGGCCGCGGGTACACTACCCCCCTGGGGGGCCGCGACACGCGGCACCGGAACGGCCACGGTGGGTGGAGCCCTCCCTCCCCCCACGTTTCCCCCTCCATCCACCCGCCTGAACCGACTTTGGTCGGGGAGGCACCGCCTTCTTGTTGCTGACCGTACCTCCGTGGAGGAGCTCCTCCCGGAAGGCGGCCAGCTTGCTATCGATCATGTTCCCGATCCTCCTCAGAAGTTCGTCCTCTGAGGAGGATGGGGAACTCTGCGCGGGCGGAGTGCGGGTGGAAGGGCCACGCAACACCGCCGCCGCACTCCGCTTATTTTCCACGACCGTGGGTCGTGGTGGTGGAGGTGGAGGAGGAGGGAGGATAGGAGGGAGGGCTGCGCCGTTCCAGCGCGCCTCTGCCCTCATCCTCCCCCGTCGCTCCTCCTCCAACAGGAGCTGCAGCCGGGCATTTCGCCCGCTCAGCTCCTGCGCCGCCTCCCTCATCCTCTGGGCCGCTTCCCTCAGGGCCTCTGCCCCGCTGGACTTCTGCCCCTTCAAGGAGCAGGCAGCGGCCACCTTCTCCACCCGCCTCAGGGACGAGGAGATCCTCTCGGATATCTCCTCGGTCACCTCGTCTCTGAGGCAACTCACCATCACGACCGGGTTCATCGCCCGTTCCACTGCGTCGACGGCCTGCCCCGTCCGCTTCCTCTTGTGGCTCCTCGTGGAGGAGAAGGACGAGACTGATGCAGTCTCGTCGTCCTCCTCCACTTTCCACGAAGCCGGGCCAGGCGCTGAGTGAGGCGCGAGCGCCGACACTCCAGCCCCAACACCGTCTTCGTCCTCCCCATACGCAACAACCCGTCCCATCCCCGTTTTAATTATTGGATCCATGTAATTCCCACGCGTAGGTCGGAAATAAAGGTCCACCCGGGCAGAGCCGCCTTACCCGGGTAAGCCTAATACTCCGGGGGTTCGGCAGGTGCCCCGGAGGTGGTCGCTTGGGATTGGGCCTTCTCCCCCAACCATGCGTCCCATCGCCGCGCACCATAGCTTAGGATTGGAGGGCGATTTTATAGAGTCGCCATACTCTTGGCCCAGGCGGTTAAGCCAAGGCCCCCGCTTCTCCTGCCGTCACGTACCATTCACAAAACCAAAAAAAGGAATTGTGAGTGGGTCGTGGGTGACGACCAACAGGAGGCTTACATTGTGATTTTCTTCAGGTACCTCGGGGGTCGCTACGACCCCCGTACTGCGGCCGACGATTGCCGGACACAGCCCCTGAGGGGACGCCTACTTGATTTGCAAAAATCTTCTTATCGTGATGATACTCACTAAAATTTTCATGAATTCCCCAGCTTCCTTCTTTCCCGTCTCGTAAGCTACATTTTCCGCTCTAAGAGATCCCTTTCTCGTCGAGCGAACTCTAGTTCCCTTTCGTGATCGTTTCTTGGACCAGTCTGTTGTTCGTCCATTCCAGTCGCACTTGCTTTCTGACCCTCGTTATCATTTTCGTTTGCAAAAGACATCCAGGTACCTTCAAGATCAGCAGCATTCAACCTCGATAAGAAATCGCTCTTCGATCCTGACGTCGGCAGATCAAGCCGCTTCAAACACTGCTTCAATTCGGGAATCGTAAAATGTTGACTCATTTTCGTTTCTTAAACTGCACAAAACACACACTAAATATCTCACAAAATGTCAATTAAACTTAGTTCTTCACATAAAACGAAATGTCTACGTTGAACCCGTATTCCACTTCTGATGTTAAACTGTGAGGATTGTCGAGGATGGTGAGAGGCGTATGGTCGGATTCAAACACGTGGACAATAAATGTAATTATATAGACTTGTTTGAGATGTTAGTCAAATAGATGGCTGTCGTGGAAAATAGATTGGAATAACGAATAAATTGTTGAATACAATTGCAAATTAGAAAAAATATAAAAAATATATTGTAAGAAAAAATAAGTAAACAAATGCTGAATTGATTGCAATTGAATTTGATGAATGGGAACGATTACCACAATGGCTGACGCCACGTGGTCGACGAATAATCTAGCAAAGTTTTATAACGATATGAATGATCAGTTCAATTTTGATTTAGCACAATAAAGAACCCCGTACAGATCTTATGGAAAATGGCCCCGGTTAAATTAGCTGAACTTTTGATATGATGTAGTTCATTATGTTTTGATAAAAAGTTCCAACAGGCCCAAGCTCGTAAATTGAACAGTTTCCGAGATACGGGGAATCAAAAGTCAATAATAGTGCGCCTTATTCTAGACTACCACGTTTGAGCATATTTGAGTGTAAGAAGCACTGTTGTACACTGTCCATTTATTTGACCCCTTAAAACTCAATAGTAGTACTGTGGGCCCTTAAATATTACCCTCTGACCCCCTGACCCTCTGCTGCAAAAAGATGGTGACGATGAATTGCAGATTAATACTTCGTTGGTAGATATCAGCCTTAGAAGACTAAAAGTTTATTCACAATTTCGGAATTGTACCAAACATCAAGTTCTTATTTCTCACAGTCCCGAAAATGAACTGGAACTAGAACAGGAAATAATAAATGGTTACTACTGCACCTGTCAACCTGGTGCCAAAACATTGGGTACATGCGCACATATTGCAAGTGATTAAGGTTTTTAGGATTTGCTGGTCATCAAAGGCATGCCAAATATTCGGATGGCACTCTTCTAAATACGACCAGAGATGCCGCTAATAGAGGGCATCAAGACAATATGAATATTGAAATTCTTATGGCCGAATAGAGAGAACTAAAAAAACGGCCCTTTTCAGGGCCACATGGTGTGCAAAATCCGATCGAACAACCTCTTCGTGGTGCACACTGGGTAATGCTAATGTCGACGGTGCATCATGTTTGGACATTGAAAAAGGGAACCATTTTGTACCCTTTTGGCATTTTTTTAATTTAATTCCTGAAGGGGACTCAGAGGGTCAGGGGATCAGGGTGTAATATTTAAGGGTCCAGAGTACTATTACTGAGTTTTAAGGGGTCAAATAAATGGACAGTGTACAACATTGCTTCTTACACTCAAATATGCTAAAACGTGGTAGTCTAGAATAAGGCGCACTATTATTGACTTTTGATCCCCCGTATCTCGGAAAATGTTCAATTTACGAGCTTGGGCCTGTTGGAACTTTTTATCAAAACATAATGAACTACATCATATCAAAAGTTCAGCTAATTTAACCGGGGCCATTTTCCATAAGATCTGTGCGGGGTCCTTTATACGAGGGCAATAATGATTGCAATCAAATTAAACTGAGTTAAACACTTATTATAAATGATAACGTTAAATGATTCCAACTAAAAATGAATATTTGATTCGACGGGAATACTACAAAACACGTGCGCTGATGACAAGGTTGTATCGAGTCTGACGCATATTGAGCGTGGTCGCTGATAATAGTCGACGGAGTCACGTAGCACTTGTGATGTGGTGTTGGCAAAATATGATTGGCTGTGCATGGCGTAAGTGCGCAAGCGCATGAGCAAAGAGGCCAAAATAATGCCCAAAATCATTGAATTGGAGGGGCAATACACTACGCCATCCAATAATTGTTTTAATTGATTAGACCTTGACATCCATGGTCAAGTGTAAGGCAAGTCCATGAGGTGCTGCCATCTCATGACGAAAATGACCGAACAAAACTATATTATTTATATTACTAAAAAACTATTTAACATGAAGAACATAAAAAAAGAACATAAAACATAAACGTAAAAAAACCATAAGCGTAAAACTGTAACTGCTCTCGACTAGCGTTCGATGCAGAGTGAGTTCCTGCAATCCAAGTCGAAACTTTCCTATTCCTATCTTCATACTAATCTAAAACAAACGCACGTTCGAGACGCAGTCCCCGGAACGCAATTCAGCCTAAACCTAAATACCTCACTCGATACGTACTCTACCTTAGTCTAAACACCATCGACGCCAACGGTCCCACGGTCCAAACACACATACATTTCTTACGTTATATCATATTTGTTCCGGAATCCCAGAAATTTCAATAATTACGCAACAGCTAAAGCATCGCCCGTATATCGCTAGGTACGGTCCTGAGCCGTATTTCGGCAAAGGCCTTATACGCAGACGTGAATGCGCGCGCCGCGCCGCGTCACAGCATCGACCCGATCGATGATTGGATCGATGCTAAACTTGCCGTTTTTGATCGTTGAGCGACCACGGTATACAGGGTGTTCGGCCACCTCTAGCAAAAATTTTAATGAGCGATAGTAGAGTCCAAAATAAGACGAAAATCAAGAATACTAATTTGTTGGTGGAAGCTTCGTTAAAAAGTTATTAACGTTTAAAGTGTCGCTCTTACTGAATTTTTTTCTCGAAAATGCGCAAGATTTCGGGGGTATGTCTATTCACCAAAAATGACTGTAATTGAACCCTACAACCGAAAATAATTTTTCCACAACGATTTGCAATTTTTTAATTTTCTCGAATAATTTCACACCTTCTCTATTTTTTTCTCGAAAGTGGGTAGGATTTCGTGGGTATGTCTAATGACAAAAACTGATTGTAATTGACCCCCCGCAACCGAAAATAATTTTTCCACAACGATTTGCAATTTTTTTTCTCCGTTGAAAAATTTAGGCACCTAATTGGATTTTCAGTAAGGAATTTTTTCTCGAAAGTGCGTACGATTTCGGAGGTATGTGTAATGATAAAAAATGATTGTAATTGATCCCCGCAACCGATAATAATTTTTTTAAAACGATTTGAAAAATTTTTTTCGCCGAAAAATTTCAGCACCTACTCGATTTGTTTCTCGAAAGTAGATAGGATTTCGGAGGTATGTGTACTCACCAAAAATGATTGTAGTTGACCCCCCGCAACCGAAAATAATTTTTTCCAGAACGATTTGAAATTTTTGAATTTAATGTTAATAACTTTTTAACGAAGCTTCCATCAACAAATTAGTATTCTTGATTTTCGTCTTATTTTGGCCTCTACTATCGCTCATTAAAATTTTTGCTAGAGGTGGCCGAACACCCTGTATATACCCGCACAGCCGTTAAAAACGGCAGTACGATTACTATTACCATTGCTGTTACCATAATACTTTTACCGAGTTCCCCGCCTAACGGTGAGTTATCGGAATTTCCGCGTTACACGCGCTCGTAAAGCGTCGAAATACGACACGAAAGATCCGTTGCCGCGACGCGTGTACGTTCATTTTTTACCGTGCAAGTGCACCCCGGAACTCACCGCCACTATCACCACCGAACCAACTTATTCGGTAAAACTTTATTCAATAATTTTGTGTTAACATTGTTCTAAACGGAGAGCTAGACTTCAGCTCAGTAAAGTTAAATATAAAGACTTATTGTTAAATTGTGAGTTTGTCAGTTCGCTTTCCCTCCCGTCACTCCGCATCCTGAAAAGGGTGAAAACCCGCGATTCCGTGGCGCACACTTATATTCACGGTTTTAAACACGAAACAATATTATTTCTAAATATTTGTATGTTAGTTACACATGCTGTAGCGAAGGAAGTCCCATTCAATTCAAACTGATCATTATTTATTACGTGTATAAACACGTTTTACACAGAAAATACGAGGAAGTACAAATGTTCGCGCCCGAATTGTTGATGGTCGGATTGGAGTGATGCGATGTCGTCGTGTTGGAGAGGTTTCAAATGGTTTATTTTTAATAATAACAAAGTGGACTGTATGAATGTTTTCAAGCGCGTTGAACTGTGGGAGGAACTGTTTCCCCCGCGCTTACTTTATCAAAATGCGTTCAACTCAAGTAAAACTGCTGTACTGTTACAGACTTGTTAGTTAGACTTGTTAGACTTAGTCGGTTAACGACTGAACCGAGAATTGAAAACTGGTTTGTCGGTTGACGACTGAAACTAGAATGAAACTGGTTTGTCGGTTGACGACTGAAACTAGAATGCCCAATGTGTCCGGAGTCCGTTTCCTCCTCAGCTTAGATCCCCTCCAAGAGGTACACTTGGGGGTGTTTTGCAAATTCCTCTGTGGAATCGTGAGTCGATTGATTGGCCATCGACTTGGGAGAGGAGGACCCATTTTCCTGCCCCAGTTTGGCAGCAAGCTCCTCCTTCACCTCGGTGGTGGAGGAAAGTCCCAGGCCACGCTGGCGAGGGTGGCCGAGGTTTCCTCCCCAAGTCGACGGCCGCGTTAATTTATCGAGGAAGAAACGGAACTCCGGATTATCCACGCAACAAGGGGTTGCGTCTGGTCTACGTCTGCTTTTATGGCTATATTGTTCCGCGTGTCGGCGGTGGCCGTTGTCGTCGGTGCCTACATTTGGCCTCGACGACCGTACCACCCGCGGAACAATATAGCCCTTCGCTGGTCAACTCGAGTGTCGCGTTTCTTTCGTTTTCCAAAAATGCTATTCTTTTACATTGACATTTGCCAGATGCGAGAGACTCGAAGACGTTTGCAACGTAGTACCGATCCCGCATCTGGCAACATAAAGGACCGGAAACAACTCGAGTTGGCCAGCGGAATGAGCGAGCTTTCGTTTACCGAACATGCCGCCCACCTTGAACGGCTGTCGTTCAAAAGAAATATCAATAAATACCAAAAACATGGAACAAACAACAGTGGTAGTGTACTAGTTTAACACATATCTATATCTAATTCGATTGCAAGGCATCCTAAGCTACTATTTACAAATGGTACAATGGTTGATGATCTTGCAACGTAAATCTAAATATTCTACTACACTTAACATTGAGAAAGTTTATACACATGCAGGCTCGGCTGCCGCGGATTCATTGTTTTTTGTGTCACGATTAACACTCGATCCAGGCTGATCCTTTGGGGATGAACTTTCATCCTCCGTAGGCAAAATGCAAATTTTTGCCACAGGTCGCTTTATGACTCCATCGGCTGTCCGGATGGAAACGACTCTGGTGATCTGGTCAGTGCCTGGGTGTAGAGCCGTGATTCTTCCTAGTTTCCATCTTAGAGGAGGGAGACTAGCGTCTTTGATGACGACCATCGTGCCCACTCCGAATCCTTCTGGTACAGCGATTTTCCATTTATGTCGCTGTTGCAGCTGATGGAGGTATTCCAACTGCCACCGTTTCCAAAAGTGCTGCGACATTGCTTGGAGTAGCTGAAACCGACTTAAACGAGTAGGTTTGACGTCAGTGACGTCAGGATATGGAAGGTCCATGAGTGGGCTGCCGGTGAGGAAGTGACCAGGAGTGAGGGGATTCAGATCTGTGGGATCGGTTGATACAGGACATAGTGGCCGAGAATTCAAACACGCCTCTATCTGCGCCAGAACAGTGGCCAGTTCTTCAAATGTTAGCCGAGTTTCCCCAACGACTCGAGTCAAAAGCCGTTTCGCGGACTTCACGCAGCTCTCCCACAATCCCCCGAAATGTGGAGAGTATGGTGGGATAAAATGCCACTGCATACCCTCAGTGACCGTAAATTCAGAGAGGGTATCCCTTCGTTTTTGGTCTGCAAAGAACTCTTTGATTCTCTGCATTTCATTGCGTGCTCCTACAAAATTGGTGCCGTTGTCTGAATATATTTCGCGACACCGGCCTCTTCGCGCAACAAACCGTTTCAACGCATTTAAAAAGGCATCCGTCGATAAATCTGAAGCTACTTCTAAATGGACGGCCTTTGTGGCTAAGCAAATAAACACGCAAAGGTAGGCTTTAGTCGTCGTCTTGCTACGGACCCTTTCTTTCAGGTAGAAAGGACCCGCGTAATCGACACCGGTAGAAAAGAACGGCGGTCTTATTCGTATTCTCGGTGCAGGCAACTGCCCCATCAGGTAGCTGGTACCCTTTGGCGCAGCTCTATTACATTTAACGCAGGTTCGGATTATCCCCTTGGTCAGATTGCGTCCCGTCAATGGCCAATACCGCGTTCGAACCATTGATAATACCGTTTCGCAACCGGCATGTAAAACGCGTTCATGTGCACGACGAATAATCATTCGCGTGACATGGTGATTCTTCGGTAGAATCACTTGGTGTTGTTGGTAGTATTTTAGCTCCGCATTGGCAAGCCTACCGCCCACCCTAATGAGCCCCTTGTCGTCAATAAATGGGTTTAATGACCGCAGCGGGCTATTGGATGTCACTGTTTGGTTTTTACGCAAGTCAGACAGTTCTTGCGTAAATGCATTACCTTGTACTAATCGGAGGATGACTACCTCTGCAAGATCAAGATCCTGCACCGTCAATTGAGTGCTCCACGGGCGAGTGGTGCGATTGTTACGAAGACTCACTCTATGTTTTACTGTGTGATAGAATTTTAAGCAGTACGCAATCACACGGAGCAAACGTGTGTAGTTTGAGAATTTTAATAGGAACCCCGGTACTTGGGATGCGATTTCCCTTATTACAATACAAGAAATGGCCCTTTCTTCAGGAACTTCTGCTGGGATAGACCCAGTGATTGGCCATTCCGTTGATGGCTGTGCGAGCCATGATGGACCGTTCCACCAAAAAGATAGCTTGTCCAAAGCGGAAGGCTTGACTCCCCGCGACAATAAATCAGCTGGGTTGTCCCCAGAAAGTACGTGGTTCCATGGTCCCGTCGAAAGTGTTTGAATTTCAGAAACCCTGTTCGCTACAAAGGTTTTCCATCGGTTCGGGGACCCCTTGATCCACGCTAGTGCTATCATTGAATCGGTCCAATAGAATTCTTGGACCTTTTGACTGCGGGACGCTACTCGAACCTTATTCACAAGTTGCGCTAGTAATAATGCCCCACATAATTCCAAGCGAGGAAGGCTTATTGTTTTAAGCGGTGCCACGCGTGTCTTTGCGCAGAGGAGCTGGGTCAATGCTTTGCCCGTTTCTGAAATCGTGCGCAGGTAGATGCACGCCCCAAATGCCCGTTCGGAGGCATCGCAAAACCCATGCATCTCTACCTGCACAGGATTCGGGCACAATACGCACCGAGGAATTGCGAGCCGTGTTAATGACCTGAGGTCCGCATAAAAATCATGGAACTCGGAATGAATCGCTTGTGGTACGGATTCATCCCATGAGAGTTTTAATTGCCATAGCGACTGTATAATTAGTTTTGCCTGGATGATGACAGGCGCCACTAACCCAAGCGGATCAAAAATTTTGGATACTTCGGATAGAATTGTTCTTTTCGTAGTCCGTAAGACTGGTTGAGATTCTACACTGACTCGCAACTCATCGGTGCATGGTTCCCACAGTAGTCCAAGAGTCTTTGGGTCCTTTTCTGCTTGTAAATTCAGATCTCTGGATTCCGTTAGAACCTCTTGAACCACTGCCGGAACATTTGAGGCCCACTTTCTAAGTGGTAGGCCTGAAGATTGCAATATTTTCTCAAGTGATACTTTAATTTTTATTGCTTGTTCTACTGTTTCCGCGCCCGTTAGCAAGTCATCCACGTAGAAGTCGTGGATGATGATATTACTTATTACTGGATCTAGATGAGACTGATCCAATCCAATTTGCCGAAGGACGCAGGTCGCTAAAAACGGCGCGGACGCAGTGCCGTATGTAACCGTATTCAATTCGTACGTTTCTAATGGGAGCGTAGGTTCTTCGCGCCATAGAATCCGTTGAAAAACTCGCTGCTCGGGAGCGACTAAAATCTGCCGATACATCTTGGCGATGTCGGCGCTCAAAATAATCTGATGCTGTCTGAATCTAATGAGTATGGAAAATAGATCGTCCTGAACAACAGGACCGATCTCTTGAGTATCATTTAAAGAATATCCGGAACTGGTTTTCGCGGATCCGTCAAATACAACGCGCATCTTGGTCGTTGTGCTTGCTGCCTTTGTCACCGCATGGTGTGGCAGGTAATAGGCAGGACCGGCCTGCGTTCGAGAGTCCCGACTTACCTGAGTCATATGACCCAGTGCGAGGTATTCGCTCATAAAAGACACGTATTCTGCTTTCAGAACAGGTGTCCTGTTCAATTTTCTTTCCAAGCCGAAGAACCTACGCTCCGCCATGGAATATGAATCGCCGAGCTTTGCCAGGTCCGAGTTAAACGGAATCGTAACAATAAACCGGCCGTCGGAGTCTCGCTTTACCGTCTCATTAAAATGCTCCTCGCACGGGTGAGCTGGAAGGTGACCGAGTGTTGGGATTTGTTCGATATCCCAAAATCGAGTTAATTGTGAATTTAATTGATCATTCGTGACTACATTGCACGACTGCGACTCCGCGTTGAGCGACGCCCGAATTTTCCCACCGAAAACCCATCCGAACTGGGATTTGAGCAATACCGGAAGACCCTGTCCCAGGCGTTTCTGTCCTACGCTCATTATCTCCCACAAATGCCCATTCCCTATTAGCATGTCTACATCACGCGGTTTGTCAAAGGATGGATCTGCTAATCTGACATTTGCAGGGATGTTCAATGCTGATTTGGCGATTTTAAAATTGGGAATATCGGAAGTGATCTTTTGCATCAGTATGCATGACATCGTAGTTGAATATCCGTTTTGCCGCGATTGTATTGTAACGCGAGCCTTACCCTGAGCGCGTTTACCTGCGTCCGCGGCCCCTACCCCCGAGATCGCTAATTGGGTCGGTTTACAACTCAAGCCGACAAATTTCGCAAATGACTCTTTTATGATATTTACTTGCGAGCCTTGGTCGAGTAACGCCCTACATTCAAATTTTTGTCCCTTGTCGTTGAGGACATGTATAATAGCCGTGGATAAAAGAACATGCTCTTTTCCCGACGAGTCATGAGTTGCATAACTCTGAGGGGGCGTATTATTTACTGCATTTGCTATACTAACGACGGGATCTGCAACCACGGGATCTACGGTAGGCGTCGAGTCATTTTTTAAATGAATCAACGTATGATGGTTGCCGTTGCATTTGTGGCAATTCCCCTTGTTGCAGGTGTTTGAACCATGACCTGGTCGCAGGCAATTAAAACAAATACGGAATTCTTTGACCTTCATAAACCGAGCGTACGGAGTCAAAGCTTTAAACCGTTTGCATTGTGTGAGAGGATGATCCGACGAACATAATGGGCATTCTAAACTTTGCATGCTAACCAGCGTCATGGGGTGAGGTTGCGGTTTCTGACCTGGGTTCCTATTTTTCGGAGGGAACGGACCCGGAGGTATTACTCGAACTGACTTTATTAGGATTTTGTACTGCTTTTCGAGAAATGTCTGTAAATCTGCCAACGTTTTCTTACGGCCTATTTCCGCGACCCGTTTATCCCACGCTTCGCTCGTTTTCCGGTCGAGTTTGGTCGCTAATAAATGGACCAAGATCGTGTCCCATTTTTCGACGGGTTCCTCCAGCGAGGTTAAGGATTTTAAATTGTTGTTAAAGTCGTCTAAAAGTTGCCTCAGACTCGCCGGTGAGTCCTTTGGCAACGTCGGCAAGTCGAACAATGCACCGACGTGGAAATCGATTAATTCATTTGTGTCTTCGTAACGCTCGCACAAGAGCTTCCACGCGGCCGTGTAGTTTTCATCTGACATCGGTAATGCTTTCAATGCCCGAGCAGCGTCTCCCTTTACTGCTGATCTCAAATAGTGAAACCGTTCGATATTGCTTAACACGGTATTTTGGTTTATCAATGATTCGAAGCTGTCTCGAAAATAGACCCATTCTCCGACCGTCCCGTGAAAACTGGGCAACGGAACTGACGGCAATCTAACCGAGGGTGCCGCTACGGAGGCTGTGGGTGATGCAGCATCTACACGAAACGTCTGTTGCGCGGTAGAGCTCGGATTCGGAACCGGAGCACGCTTAGCCGAAACATGTTCGCGAACCGCGCCTATGATATCGAAATACGCGTTTTCGAACGCCTCGCGAATTTGATTTTGCGTGTGTTCTTCCGGTGTCCCGGCGGTGATCGCATCGATGCGATCCTGAATCGACTCAAATCTATCGAGTAAATGGAGATTTCTGTGCAACCGTTCCTCCAATGCAGCAGCCCCGGTGGTTGCTCGCTGCGTCTCGAAACATGTCTTAAATCGCGTGAGCGACGATTTAACGCGACCGCGTTCCTCGACTAACTTATTCAAAGTATCCTCTCGTGGGGTGGCCATTGTTCAGCGCAAAATGAGAAGTAAATGAAAACTCGACTCACCGGACGTAGACAAGAGTCTGCACAGGACTCGCTTAGACGGCCTCTGCAATTCTCCAGGAATCGGTGGTCCTGTTGTCGTGCCCTTGGACTGCTCCTTGGTGAGCTGGACTCGTAGAAGCGTCTGTCACTTCCTGGTCCACTGGATGAAGCGGCTGTCGCTTCCTGGGTAGCTGCACGAAGCGCCTGTCGCCTCCTTGGTAGCTGAATGAAGCGTCTGTCGCCTCGTAGGTTGCTGAATGAAGCGCCTGTCGCCTCGTAGGTATACTGCCACACTGGCAGTTATCCTCTCTCGTTCACGAACGTGATGGGTCACACGATACGGCGACTGTCCCCGTATCACACTCTTTGCAATCGAGTGTACTCTCAATCCACGATCCGGCTCGAAGGACCAATGTTCGCGCCCGAATTGTTGTAGGTCGGATTGGAGTGATGCGATGTCGTCGTGTTGGAGAGGTTTCAAATGGTTTATTTTTAATAATAACAAAGTGGACTGTATGAATGTTTTCAAGCGCGTTGAACTGTGGGAGGAACTGTTTCCCCCGCGCTTACTTTATCAAAATGCGTTCAACTCAAGTAAAACTGCTGTACTGTTACAGACTTGTTAGTTAGACTTGTTAGACTTAGTCGGTTAACGACTGAACCGAGAATTGAAAACTGGTTTGTCGGTTGACGACTGAAACTAGAATGAAACTGGTTTGTCGGTTGACGACTGAAACTAGAATGCCCAATGTGTCCGGAGTCCGTTTCCTCCTCAGCTTAGATCCCCTCCAAGAGGTACACTTGGGGGTGTTTTGCAAATTCCTCTGTGGAATCGTGAGTCGATTGATTGGCCATCGACTTGGGAGAGGAGGACCCATTTTCCTGCCCCAGTTTGGCAGCAAGCTCCTCCTTCACCTCGGTGGTGGAGGAAAGTCCCAGGCCACGCTGGCGAGGGTGGCCGAGGTTTCCTCCCCAAGTCGACGGCCGCGTTAATTTATCGAGGAAGAAACGGAACTCCGGATTATCCACGCAACAAGGGGTTGCGTCTGGTCTACGTCTGTTTTTATGGCTATATTGTTCCGCGTGTCGGCGATGGCCGTTGTCGTCGGTGCCTACATTTGGCCTCGACGACCGTACCACCCGCGGAACAATATAGCCCTTCGCTGGTCAACTCGAGTGTCGCGTTTCTTTCGTTTTCCAAAAATGCTATTCTTTTACATTGACATTTGCCAGATGCGAGAGACTCGAAGACGTTTGCAACGTAGTACCGATCCCGCATCTGGCAACATAAAGGACCGGAAACAACTCGAGTTGGCCAGCGGAATGAGCGAGCTTTCGTTTACCGAACAACAAATGTGACAAATAAAAAGCGAGAAACAGATTGTGGGAGAAAAATTATATTAAATTTACACTAATAAGAAAAGTCGTATTCAACAATAGGTAAAATTTTGAATTTAATTCATTTTACTATTAGAAAACTAACTACTATTGCTATTAGGATGTAACGCCGATATCCCCTCCGAGGCGCTGACCGAGCGTCGTCGCGGCTATGTCTCCGCGGCCGATAGTACCGTGCCCGGCCGCCAGGCGTCCGCGCCTTCGCGCAACCGATCTCGCGAGGCGCTAATTAGCCACGCGACCGCTAGGCGGCCGCGAATTCGCGCAACCGAATACCGCATCCGCGGAATATAAGAACCGGGCTATCGGCCGGAGACGTCGGACTCGTGCCTAGCTCGCCGAAGCCTGATTTAGTGGTGAGAGATTGCCGTAGTATCATATACGCCACAATCTGTACGAGTCCGACTTTTTGGAAACACGAGTGTGCGAGGGGCACTCTCGTGACCGAACCGCCATACCTCCGTCAGTGGTTACCATAGTAACCGACCGTCCGATCCTAGTATTCTTACCCGGGCCCTGCCAAGACGCCCGCCTTGTGGTAAGCGTCGGTAGGGTATTGCTTCAGCCCGCTCCCGCCACGGCTATTGCTCTGACCTAACCCATCCGTCAATGGTCGCCATAGCGACCGACAGTCCGCTCCTACCTTCCTACCGGGGCCCTACCTCGTCGCCCGCCTTGTGGTAAGCGGCAGTAGGGCATTGTACTCCTACCCGACTCACCCCCCTCAGCCGTTTCCGACTACCCACCGCCCGTCAGTGGTTACCATAGTGACCGACCGTCCGATCCTAGTCTTCCTTCCCGGGCCCTGCCACCGTCGCCCGCCTTGTGGTAAGCGACGGCAGGGTATTGTATCTCCTTCCCCCTCTACCGAGCGACCGACCGCTCACCGCAACCGTCGAGCGCCCGAACGCTCTCCGCGATCACCGAGCGACCGAACGCTATCCGCGACCGCCGAGCGACCGACCGCTCCCTCCGTTACCACCGAGCGAACCGACCGCTAAACCGTAGGCGATAAGCACTGTCCGCCGTTAGTCTTTAACATTGTCCGCGTCCGCCGTTAAACATGGTCCGTGTCCACCGTTCGTCTTAACCATTGTCCGCGTCCGCCGTTAAACATTGTCCGCGTCCGCGTTTGTCTTAAACATTGTCCGCGTCCACCGTTAGTCTTAAGCTTTGTCCGCGTCCGCCGTTTGTGGCAGACACTGTCCGCGTCCAGTAGCCCAAAGGCTACGTCCGCCTTGTACACGATTAGCGAATAAACGTCTACACCACCGAAACCGCCTCCGTCACTCAACGCACCGAACCTTGGGCAGCCGACTGAGTCGGCCACCACCTTCCTCCGCGTCCCCCGATCCGAAACGGACCGTCACCCGGGGGAACGGTCACAAGGAGAAAAACGGAAAGTGATTATATAATGTTACGAGCGCGAGATCCTGGATTCGGTCGAGGGCAGTACTCGACCGGTGGTTTTGGGTATGGTTTGGAAAGTGACAGGAGGTCCGGACGAACCAGGGGATCTATACTCTGGGAGAGCGTAGGAGGAGGTTACATGGACGAACCAAGGGCTCTATATCCCAGGGAGCCACGGGGTTAGGTTTATAAGGAAAATGTATGGTTTCACAGACGAACCAGAGGCTCTATACCCTGGGGGCTGTTAGAAGGATGTGAACAAACCAAGGCTCTATACCGTGAGAGCCACGTAGGTTTTTAGGATGTTTTTAGGATCTTTCTCTGTTGTAATGGTACACCTCGAGTAGTAAAAGTTTACCGAATTCGTGAGATACCCCAGTCTACTATCAATAGGGTTCAGGGTTGTAGTAAGTGAATAATGCCAAGTGAGGGTAACTACTTGAATATATTCTGATCGATGTTTACGTACAATTGTCGATGATTTGAACTAATACTATTACTATGTTGCCTCGACGGCGAAAGATCTATGTCGGCTTACGCAGCGCGTTCGCGGGAGCTACTACTCGATTAGTCTAGTGAACACTCACAAATAAAAACCGCTAATGTAGATAAGTTGCTCGAAGGGGATTATAGCCCGATCTTGCTGAGTGTCAGGGTAACGTTCTGTCGAGAGTTTTAGAAAAACTGAGCTCTCGAGTAAGAAAACGCGGCCCTTATATACTAGAAATTGAGACCTTATAGTGGTGAGGCATTACCATATAAGATATGAAAATTGGGCCGGGTGCTCACATATGGCATGAGTCAACCCCATCCGAGAGGTTGTATGCTAGATGATCGAGCCAACACCCAAACCACGAAACGTTTCGGTCCCCATACATGAGTCATATGTAAAAATAATTGAAAAAGGTGCTGAAAGAACATCCTCAGAACCAGTCGCCAGTGTAAAGACTAATGTAACACACAAGTACCTTCGATGCTGGATACAAATCAAGAGTCGCGAGACGGACACCATGTATTAGTAAAATTAATCAAAACAAAAGATTAGCGTTCACAAATAACATGTACACAAAAGTATAATTTTCCAATGAGAGTAAATGGTAATTGTTTAAATATGTTAAATATATTTAAAATCGCGTTCGTCCGGGAAAAGAATAAATCTCGACCGTGATTCCCGTATCTGTTTGTGTACGTGACACTGCGGAAGGTTACGCGGTCGCCGAGTTCGTTCGGCGTACCGACAGTTTAAAACCGCGGCCGTTTACGTGTTTTCGTACGCCGACCTCACGCGAAGATTCGCTTCAAACGCCATTTAAACGGCTTAGTGACGTCAGCGTCGAGAGAGAGAACCATACCATTTATTGAAACGAGATCGACGGTCGGACTCGACAGCGCCACGTCGCGACGACAAGGCACGACCGAGTCTTCGTCTGTCGATCCTCGACGAATTTTTCGAGTATTCCCGAGCCGACTGCCAACGGGAGCAGATCCCCGAAGATCTCGCTCCTTCAGTACGCGCTCCGCAGAACAAGCGAAACGCTTATCTGCTAAAACTAATTTTGGACTTTCTGTAAAAGAATTCTCATCGTTGCTGCGATTAGAGAGTTCGAACAAACAATCAACCGAACGCATAAGTGGTCGTAGTGCACGCCGCGCGTGACGCGACCGCGAGCGCGAGGAAATGATTGGACGTTGCAGTCGTTGCCGCGATCGCGACGTAAGGGCCTCAGGGTGCAAGCACCCAGAATCCCTTTAAAGCTATACGGCTTCGGAGCCTCCCAAAGGTCCTATCGATAGTTCGGTACCGCCTCGTGGAGTGTTTACCGTGTAAAGGCCACTGCGAACCCTCTCCGAAAACCCGTCAGTGTACGAGTCGACCGTACACTCAACGGCGGAGTTCGGGTTCAAAGCGCCTCCCTTCCGTCACGCCGCCTACCACATACGGTCCCCGTGAATACGGTCGCCGGGTAGGCTTTATAGTGCGGTTGGACCAGCCCGAGGTTTTTTTCTGTATAAATTCGCTTACTGTGCAGTCCCCGATATTAACGGTCGCTGCACAGTAGATATAAAGTGTAGCAGGAAAAACACGCCTCGCGCGACGTTTATACGTCACCCACACGGTGAACGTGCTCACGGGACCCACTCACTTGGAGCCTTACAACCTCCATTTGGTGACCCGTCCATGGCATCGCAGAGCCCCCGACGGAATCGAGTCCAGTCTCATCTGTTTAAATAAAAAACTATCCGCGAATAACGAAATACAGTCCACTAGATTACGCTAAACGACAGCTGATCTCCCCCTCCGAGCGCACCGATAGTCGCTAGGAGAGCGAGTCGAACAGCTAACGAGCGTGTTTACATTACGTGCACGCACGTATTTAATTTGGTCGATCATTTGTTTCAGTAATCAAGGATCGAACCCCTCAGGCAACACCGGCGAGGCCTTCCACCCCCCTGGCCGTTGCTGAAAATTTATATTTATTTATTTGGTTTATTTGATTTTTTTTACGTTTTTTAATTTTGTAAAAAATAAACGGTTTGTCGCAAAGCGACAAACGAAAGGACAAATCAAATTTGTACAAGTTCTCTTTCCCTGTCAACTCCCTCATTCCGGACCCCGGTTAGAACCCTTAGATTCTAACAGTAATTATTTAGAAAAGGGAGGGTCCCATCGATTTAGATGATTTTTAAATGTGTTATAGAAATCAACATTTTGAACAAATTTTTCCTATACATATAACCGCCGCTCCTCCTTAGTGTCCGAGATTTTTTTTCAAAAAGATCGCTGCTACTACAATGAATTTTGTCTATACGTACGTGTCTGTGGCAGCGTGTGTGTAAGCGTTGAATCGTCGATTGTTTATTGTTTCTATAGATACATCGAGGCTGCCGGCAATGGATACATATAACGGGTGTGCTTAAAAACTTGATTTGAATAGCCCAAAAATCTTACCCAAACCTTACTTAAACCTAACTTAATAATGGATTAGGTTCAGATTAGATTTTCTAACGCATTCATCTTCTATTTTATTTTTGTTTATTGATATTATCAGAAGTGGGAAAGATTTCAGCCATTATTTCGATAAATTTCATTATTTGATCATTAAAATCACATTGTCGACGGAAGAAGAATTCAGCTAAATAGCCTACATACTAGGTGGGGTGAAAAGTAACCTCCTTGACCGCCAGAATGCGCTGCTACTGCAAAAAAGGTTATGGTGCCTTGAAGTCCGTTCATATTTAGGCAGACATGCCAAATTTCAGTGCGATATTGTATTTAGTTTTGTTTTGACAGCTGATTGTTGTTGACGTGTTTGGCATCATGTTGAGTATGGACAAAAATGATTTTCGTTCTCTCATAAAACATTATTTTTTGAGAGGCAAAACGGCGAAGGAAACAAAAGAAAAGTTGGATAAATATTATGGGGCTAATGCTCTGTCAGATTACACCGTCAAATATTGGTTTCGAGAGTTTCGTGGTGGCCGCAACTTCCACTACCGATCAAGTCCGCAGAGGCAGGCCCTCCGATGCGGTTACAGAGGACAATGTCAATAAACATACATGAAATGGTGTTGGCTGACCGGAAAGTGAAGTGCGCGAGCTAGCAGATACCATAAAGATTAGTACTGAGCGCACACGCCATATTTTGGGCAATATTCTGCATATGAAAAAGTTATCCTGCCGTGGGTGCCGCGCATGCTCACTCCTGGCCAAAAACACGAACGCGAGAGCACTTCGAAAGAGTATTTGGACTTGCTGATGCGGAATCGGGCGGACTTTTGGCGTCGATTGGTAACTGTTGATGAAACCTGGATTCACTATTACACACCAGAGAACAGAATGAGTGCCCGGCAATGGACTGAAGCCGGCACGAGTGCTCCGAAGCGGCCGAGGGAGTCTCTTTTCTAAATAATTACCGAAATTGTTGCCTACAGTTAAACACGAAGGTGGTGGAGTCATGGTATGGGCTCTTTTGGTGTTGGGGAGCTTGATTTGATTGAAACTACAATGCACTAATATGGTTATTTAAATGTTTTAAAATAGAACTTTAGAAAAAATGCAGAAAGATCGAATTTATGATCGAACTATTATTTTCAAAAGGATAATGATTGAAACATATGGCGTATAATGTCCATTAATGGATTGTTTTTAATACGCCGTATATGTATCTGTGGCGACACCATCGCGGCCGCGGAGCCGGAAGCAGGAGCTGCGGCCGCGCCCTCTTTTTGCGCGTGCAAGGGAGCCAACGGTTAAAAACAGTAGCCGCGCCCTCTTTTTGCGCTTGCAAGGGAGCCAACGGTTAAAAACAGTAGCCGCGTCCGGTAGTATTGCAATTGTTAATCAATCGATTTTTATTCGTAGCAGACCTGGTTGCTACGCGAAAACCTCCGTAAGATTATTCCGAGCTCTCCACGTATTGCGAAAGCATCGTCCGCTTCGTCACGGTTTCAGGCTCTGCGTTTTACTGTTTTCCGCTATCCGCTATCGTTATCCGTTTCCGTTGTTCGTTATCGTTATTGTTAGTCGTTTGGTCGTTAATTGTTGTTTGTTACTTGTTAGGCATTGTTGTGTTTGTAGAAATAAACGTTTCGTTACGCCTTTCGCTCCCGTCCTCACGCGATCTAGAAAAATAGTCGCGGCCTAGGGACGCGACATATTGACTCCCCCCCCCAATCAACATTCCCCAGATCTAACTCCCACTGAACATTTTTGGGCTGAAATAGGACAACAAATTAAAAAAACGACACATAACTTCAAAATAAGAGCTAAAGAAAACACTTTTGGAAGAATGGGAAAATATAAATCCAAAAATTATAAGAAAGTTAGTGTAATCAATGCTAAATTGTTTGAATGCTGTGATAGAGAAAAAAGGATTGCATACGAAATATTAAATTCAATACTGTTATAATTTATATTTACGAAATTCTAACTGTGTCAATACTTTTGTTTCAGTGAAAGTGATTCACTGTATACACTTTCTGTTATTACTAATCATGTCATTGCTTGATTTTCTTGTTTTTTCTTTCTCTACGCTTCATTTAGAGATTTTGAGGCAATATTTTAAAACAAGATTGTATTATAAAATATTGTCTGCGTTTAATTCTTTTTTGTTTGACACTGTTTAAATATCGCATTAATTCGACCATCGAAAAACGTTGGTTAAACTATCGCGTGATCGAAAGATAAACGGGCCATTTCTTGTACAGTGTTGTTCCCAGTTTACGTGATTTCCAGAGGCTTCTCTCGCGCGTAATTCGTTTCGGGAACCAATACCGTGTAGAAAAACCCCAAATTTATTTTTGATAACAGTCACGCGATCGGCCCAGTAACGTTTCCTAGAGAACAGGTGTTACTATACAGAAATACAGAAAGGATACGACATACTAAGAGATAGACAGGGAAAACCAATAGCGCCGAGAGACGACAATTTTCCCTCTCGTAGCCGCGGTTAAGAATGTCTATCTCTTAATTCACTCGCTATTTGGTTTCTTGACGAGAGCGGGCCTGACAAGCCGACCTCATCTAACAACGCAGATCGATAACCGAAAAGTTAGATTCGTCTAACTTATCCAAGAATCACGAGAACGAAGACGCACGAATTTAGACTGCTGCGGATTCTAAAGAATCCTGCCTAAGTCGAGATATTCGTGCGTAAATCGATCAACGCGTTAAACGAACCATTTGGGAAGTAATAAATCATACTGATTTTCTTTCCAAATATTCAAAATAGCAACTGGTGCTGAAAAATGCGAAGTTTATACTCAAATAGTGATTGGTTACAGTCATCGGTGCTAAATAAACACGTACCGCTATAGTCAACGATCACATCCCAATAGGGGCCTTCTTGGCGTATTCCTTGAGTGGACTCCTAGCAGACTTTGACCTGCTCTAGCGTGGTCTACAGATCGCCAGTGTGTACAGACACTAGTCATAGAACGACGCTCAAAGGGCACCGTGATGTAAGAAACTTAATTATCAGTCGCTTCTTGCGCAGTTAAGGGACTGGACCACATCGGCCACGTACGGACCAGGGACGGTGAAGAGCCGCGGAGCAAACAACTTTCGGAGCCTTACAACCTCCACCTGTTGTCCACTCTCGCAATAATCAAACCCTGTAGTCAAGAAAAAATCGAGATTAGAATCTCGCCTTCTTAGACTGCAATCGAACGTTTTCTTGATTCGACGAGAAACGTTCAAATTTACAGACAATTAACACAGCTGCTTATCACTGTGGCAGAATCCCCCTTCTGCTTACCATAAATGGAGCAAGGAGCGTGTGGATTAAAGCGAGTCTGATTGGCCAGTATATTTGCACTATTTGACCAATCTTAGACCGATGCTGCCTCCCATGGCCTTGGGTACGCCCATGGCGAGGTTAGCTGCTTGGGCAACCTTGGCCCAGAGAGCAGATCAGAATTAACTCTAAATAATCAATCATCAATAGTATTACAAGACTGTATACATTTCGGCTATCTGACTTAGAATAAATAGTTGGCGCGGAGAACTCTGGGCGCGGGGCCTGTGGGGAGTGGAAGATTGGTTGCGCGCACACGAGCCGCGGGGTGGGGATGTCGCAATCGTGGAGGGGATTAGTCCAGGCCGAGCCGCCGCGGAGACCTCTCCAGACCTGGCCCGCCGTCGGAAATTTTTTAAGAGGGGGGGAATGATCCCCGAAAACTTTTCATACCGAACCGAGGGAGGGGATGACCCCCGAAAATTTTTTTCTACACCACAGACATTTTTTATTGTCTTTTCGGCGTTCTCGGTACGTTTGATGAGATCTAAAAAAGAATTACATAATGTTCTCCTAAGAAAATATTTACAGCTAGCGAAAAAAAAACAACACATCATTCGGCTCGTAAATCTATTCTTTCTATTTATAAAGCATTGTGCCATGCAAAATGGATTTAAAATATTCAACTGGTGGTCTAAACGCCAGAGAGAAATGCGTAAATAAATATAATCAATTTTTAATATATTAAATCTAAGGCTGGACCGTCGATTTAATTTATATTTTATATTTTATATTTTAATCCGTTGGACGCAGCGTGTCGCGAACACGATATTGCATATTCGCGTAGCAACGACTTCGGCGAAAGGCACGCAGCAGATAACGTACTCGCTGACAAAGCGCGAAAACGCATCGTTGCGCGAGACTCGACTCTGGATGAAAGAGGAGCTGCAATTTTTCGAGTAAATTTTTCGCATTTAGTATACAGTATGAAACTTTTTATTTCTTGTGTTTCGTAATGATATTAACCATTTTCTATAACGCGTTTGCAAGAGTTTGACCAAACCTAACCACAGTGAACTATAAAAATCTGAATTTATACGTGTTAGAATATGGAGGGCTCAAATATTTATTTGAGAACCTCGTCTAACGGGGGTCCGGATCACGAGGGAATAGGGGGATGGAAAAGTAATTGTCACACGTTAGATTTTATTTCGCGTCGTCGAAATAGGTCGACGACGCCGTTTATTGGCCTTTAAACGCGCAGCTGCTCTTTGGCTTATTTTTACAAACAACCTGCTTGTCTGGCCGGTGTATGGCGGCTTCTCGCTTCACGCCGCTCTGAAACAAAAGAGACGGAACTAGGTGTAAATACACGGTAACGTTAGTCACTCTATCCGTCTCGCTTTAATTTGTACTCGCTCCCGGTTGTGCTTGTCGCACTCAGGAGCGGGAACTCAGCCGCCGCGATACGCAGCTAAGCTAGTGGACTGTATATGTTTGTGTGTGTTCCCTTTAAACCGGGAAACAGCTGATTGCAGTTTTGGGGAAGACGAGCTTCAACCTCGTTTCTTTCCCGACTGCTGGTTTCGACTATCGTAGGAGAGGGTAACGGATGGAGGTTGTAAGGCTGCAACCGTACCCGGTCCTTGGCCCTTTACCACCTTCTTACGTGCGTACGGGCACGGTGTGGTGCCGGTTTACCAACGGCGCCCTTGGGTCGACTTACTATTGGGCCTGACACCACGTTGCTTAATGAATCAACGTCCTATGGAGGTTCACGGGATGGGGTTGCTTTTCAACCCGTTCCGTATTGAACGTCCTATACAAGTTCACGGTATAGGATTGTCTTCCAATCCGTTCCGTATTGAACTTGTGGTTCACGTTTACAGTTGTTTTTTAAATAATAAACGGGTTGGGGAGGTTCACGGTATAAGATTGTTCTTCAATCCGTTCCGTATTGAACGTCCTGTACAAGTTCACGGTATAGGATTGTCTTCCAATCCGTTCCGTATTGAACTTGTGGTTCACGTTTACAGCTGTTTTTAAAATAATAAACGGGTTGGGGAGGTTCACGATATAAGATGGTTCTTCAATCCGTTCCGTATTGAACGTCCTGTACAAGTTCACGGTATAGGATTGTCTTCCAATCCGTTCCGTATTGAACTTGTGGTTCACGTTTACAGCTGTTTTTTAAAATAATAAACGGGTTGGGGAAGTTCACGGTATAAGATTGGTTTTTCAATCCGTTCCGTATTTGAACTTCCTGTCCACGTTTATGACTCTTTGATTATTTAAATTGTGAACGGGTTTTGTGGAAGTATTGACGTTACCGGATGGATTCCCAATCCGTTCTCGTTCTGCACTTCCTACCCACGTTTACAATTTCGTCGAATAGTTCGGGTGACTCGAAACTATTCGAAATTCTTGGAAGTTACGGGGGAGCGGGATAGTATGCCCATCTGCTCACGGCCGATTCCAAATTAAGAGTGACGATCTAGCCCGGTTAGTCAAATTCGGAGGGGAGAATCTCCGATTAGCGACGCTGTATCCGAATTTGAATTCGACTTTGTTTAACTTATTATTGTCGTACCTTCTCTTTCTACACGCGCCGAGACGTTAGCTCGAAATCACGCGTAGTTTCGTCGATCGCGTGATGTTTCGAAGAAATCCGTATGTGACAGTTTTTATAACCTGTCTTGTTTTTCGCGTAGCGGACACGAGAGCCTAACTTTCTCGAGTCGGTAACATACGCAGAAAAACAATACCGGGTGACGAATATTATTCTACTATTCTTTTATGCTTCGAATTAACGCGATATTTGAACAATACGAGTACTAGAATAATAAATAGAAAGAATAGATTTACGAGCCGAATGATGTGTTGTTTTTTTTTCGCTAGCTGTAAATATTTTCTTAGGAGAACATTATGTAATTCTTTTTTAGATCTCATCAAACGTACCGAGAACGCCGAAAAGACAATAAAAAATGCCTGTGGGTGTAGAAAAAAAATTTTCGGGGGTCATCCCCTCCCTCGGTTCGGTATGAAAAGTTTTCGGGGATCATTCCCCCCCTCTTAAAAAATTTCCGACGGCGGGCCAGGTCTGGAGAGGTCTCCGTGGCGGCTCGGCCTGGACTAATCCCCTCCACGATTGCGACATCCCCCACTCCGCGGCTCGTGTGCGCGCAACCAATCTTCCACTCCCCACAGGCCCCGCGCCCAGAGTTCTCCGCGCCGCACTCCCCCGCGCGCCCTCACTTCCCCTCGCCCCACGCCCCCCTCATTGCCCCATGGGTTAGAATCCCCATAGCTATACTACTTTTGTTAAAAAGCTGATGCTTTTAACAACGAAGTCTGGATAGAGGTGCAGGAGTTTACAGTGAAAGTTATTACAATAAATTGTATTATATTGATATTATATGGAAACTTAGTTTATCGACTGATATATCGACGAATTATTTACCCAAATCGCGACATCTGTATGTATGTATGCTTTTTTTCTTATGTAATCAGCCATGCTAGGGCGGGCGCTCACTCTGTCTCTAACTACATGTGTGTAAAGACCGCCATTAGTCAAGTATTATTAGTCAAGTCTGTCGATATTGTATTCGAAATATAGACAATTATTTGCGGCATAGATCCCTGAGCACTAAATAATCCAACAGGTTATGGGCCCAGGTTTGAGCTAAAAGCCTTTCTTTCGATTTAGTCTATATATTCAAGAACGAACGCCCCGTTCGAGAATCAACGGCTTAACGATCAAAAACATTTTCATCGTCCTTCACGACAAATTATTAGTCGGTGAGTTCCGCACGCTACTTCAATTCCAATAACGATTGAAATCTCCTTTTGTTGCTACAGCTGTACGTGTTAAGATGAAACTATTATAATTTCTCTTTTTTAAACTAAATATTCCGTTACATAAAATGCTACCCAGTCAAGTTTGAAACACGGGACTGATAAACGTACTAGGAAGTATTCCATCAATAGATCCAAAATTAGATGGCACTTCGAATTATTCTACCTGGAAATTTATAATGAAAATAACACTTATTGGATTAGACTTATGGGATGGCATTATGTTACCAGATGGAAGTAGTATATAGATACAAAAAAGGATCAGAGGGCATTGGCGGCCATTTGCTTAAATGTACGCATACATTGTTACGCGTACACGTCCAAGAACGTAACTACAGCCAAATTGAGTGGGAAAAACTATCTAAAGCCTACGAGGATACTGGTTTATCGCGCATTTAATTTGATGAGAGCATTATTTAAGTTAGATTATACAAATTTTGAAAATATGAACCAGTATGTCTCAGAGGCTCTCAATTTGTCTCAAAAACTTGCAGACATTGGTAGTCCAGTAGAAGACAATTACTAGCTCGCTATCCTTTTGGCCGGTTTATCACCGGAATATAAACGATGGTGATGGCTCTTGATAATTGCAAGTACAAATCACAACGGATCTTGTAAAAACTAAGCTATTAGAGAAGATGTGAGCTCAGCTTGAGAATACCTCTAGTGACGTAGCATTTGCAATAAAACATCAACAAAAGCATTATAATAAAGGAGCATTTCAGTTTCCAGAAAAGGATTATAAAATGTTTTTGGTTGTGGACAAGTAGGACACCTCAAGCTAAATTGCAGAAATTTACAGCCAGAGTCATCAGGAGAAAAATTAAAATTTTCAAAAGATCAAAAGAATCATAACTGGAGCTTATTGACTGCTTTGATGGCAAATAAGAAACGGATGATTGGTACATCGACTCAGGGGTTGCCTAATAAAGATTGGATAAAGGATTATACTGCAGGAGAGAAACAAACTGTAACAGTCGCAGACAATAAAGTTCTCCATACCACGGGCAGCGGGAAATGTAGTCGTAAAAATCAAAGGTCAGTCCAAAAACAAATTATTACTAATGTTTTACATGTGCCTGATCTAAATGCTAATTTGCGTGTCAGTAAATAAATTAGCTGGCAAGGATTTTATACTAGTTTTCGACGAATTTAGTTGTAATTTGTAATAGAAAATCTGATTTCAAAGGGAGAAGTGTTGGCAACAGAGAATCAACGAAAACAGACTACATATATAATTAGATACTCAACCGCTACTACGTAGTGCATATAATGTGGCAAGCAACCAAGTAACTCAAGAATTTTGGCATAAAAGACTTGGGCATTTAAATGAACGCAGTATGACTTTGTTAAGGAAATGTTTGGCGACCGGGATCAAGTACAATGAGTCTAATAGAAAACCATGTAAAGCCTGCATCAAGGGAAAGCAGACTAATTACCATTTAATAGTGAAAGTCGGAACAGAGCAGATGATTTTTTGGGAATTTTGCACGCTGATGTTTGTGGGCCATTCCCACAGCTAAGCTAGTCTGGTGCACGATATGTATTTATTCTAGTTGACGACTTTTCGTGCATGACCTTTTGTTACTTTCTAAAGCATAAGAGTGAAGTAACGTCGGCCTTTAAGGAATTCAATGCTTTGGGTGACGAATGAAAAAGGTAAAAGCATTAAGATATTTAGAACAGACAACGGGACAGAATTCATAAACAAGCAGATGGAAGAATTTTTAAAAGATAATGACATCCATCATCAAACAACAATTCCGCACACTCCTCAGCAGAATGATGTAGCTGAACGCGCTAATCGAACTATAATTGAAAAGCAACCTGCATGCTGCAAGATTCAGGTCTGAATAAAAAATACTGGGAAGAAACAGTAAGGACTACTGTGTATTTAAAAAAACCGTTCGCCTTCAAAAGCAATCAAAGGTAATGTCGCGTCGCGAGCCCTCCGTATGACCGTCAAACAACAAACGAGCCCAACTCAGAAAGAGCCTTGTAAATACCGTCATATAACAAAATTTGTTCTTTCCATACCTGCGCACCAGATGTTTAGCAGTTGTGCGTCAAGCTCGTTACAAACGTTTTTTCCAGCAATTAGGAGTCTAGTTTATTGCACGCCACGGTCAACCTTCAAAAATACAATAGCACTTTCGCGCGACCACCGACACAGCCAAAAACAGACAATTTTGGTGACACCGCACACCACCCCCTTCTTGCCAGGGGCTGGCCGTTCACGCCTTACAAAATCTTGTAACCAATCAGTGTTTTCGCATATTAGTAACCGCCCAATTAAGAACTGTATAAAGAGCGACGCTCGCTCAGAAATAGGGATTCAACAAGAATTTTGCGGAGCATCAACAAACCGACAAGTATTCATTTTTTCGAGTCACCGCATTGCATATCCATCATAAGTTTTAAATACAGTCCACTTTCAAACATAAAATATTCGCACAAAGTTAAGTCGGCGTGCGACGTACGGGTTTAACTTTCCGAACAACGTCGGTGGAAAATTCGTACACGACATTTGGTCCTTCGAGCCGGATTTTCGACACTAGAGATATGACGCCAATTTTCAATATCTGTTTGCTCTTGAATTTCGTTTACCCGATTGGCAACGAATGTTTTAGCAAATGCGGTGAGGTTCTAATCCAAGTTAATGCTATCGTTGAGTCCGACCATAACACGATCCTTTTAATTTCGAGGTGGGTCATCGCGTTAAGGGTTTCTCTTATTAAATTTGCTAATAACTTAGCGGCGCACAATTCTAAACGCGGCAATGATAAGGTTTTTACTGGCGCAACCCTTGATTTCGCGCACAACAAACTACCTTACATTTTCCTTGATTATCAATTGACCTCAAGTAAATGCACGCGCCGTAAGCCGCTTCACTAGCGTCACAGAATCCATGCATCTGTATTTCTATTGGGCTATCAACAATCGTTTTTCGCGGCGTCGAAAATTTATTTAATAGTGGTAGCTCTTGCGTAATTCTAACCACATGGTATGGATAGATTGAGGCACAGACTCATCCCAACCTAGGTCAGCCTCCACATAGCTGCATTATAATTTTGCGCGTACTATAACTGGTCCTAATAGCCCTAACGGGTCGAATAATTGTGCGATCTGTGAAAGTATTGTACGTTTCGTAGGTCGAGGATTGCCGTCGGTCAGTTTTATGTTTTGTAGCGTATTTCGTCCGTCCTTGGTTTCCAACCTATACCTAACGCCTCCTAGTTTCGTCTGTGTCTAAGGACAGAGTGCGCTCTTGATTAATTAATGCTAGATCTTCGATCAGACTCTCATCGTTTGATGCCACTGTCTTAAATTAAACCCGCCTTTCCTTGCTAACGCTATGGTTTCTTTCGCGAATTACTAATGCTTGTTCGCGAGTAGATGCTCCGGTGAGCAAATCATCTACATAAAAATCTGTTCTGAATATTGCTGCCGCGGCGGGAAAATTATCCTGTTCGTCAACCGCTAATTGTTGTAGACAACGCACGGCTAAAAATGGAGCTGACGTGGTTCCGTATGTTACGGTATTCAGTTCGTAGGTTTTGATTGGTTTGTCTCGTGAATCGCGCCACAATATCTTATGATATTTCCTGTCCTCTGTATGTATTTTAATCTGCCGAAACATCTTTTCTATATCTGCCGTTAAAACATAGGAATGCGAACGAAATCTAAGTAATAATTTGTACAGGGTATCCTGTAGGATAGGCCCATTTAATAATGTGTCGTTTAATGCTATGCCTGTCGATGTTTTCGCTGAGGCGTCGAATACTACGCGTATCTTAGTAGTCTCGCTAGACTCTTTTATTACCGCGTGGTGCGGCAGGTAGAACCCCTCGGCGGAATCGTCCGCGTTGACCTGTGTCATATGTCCTATTGTTCGTATTCATTAAAAAACTCCCGATATCCTGCTAATAATTCTTGATCGGAATGCAATTTCCGTTCTAATGCGTAAAATCTTTTTAATGCTGCCTCGCGTGAACTTCCTAACATTGTTTGCGTTCGTTAAAGGGTAATCTTACACAATACCGCCCATCCGCTTCTCGTACGGTGCCCTGTTCAAACGAATTTTCCGCAGCCCTTTCTTCTTCCGATAATATACCTGATCCGCGAATTCTTCTACTTCCCCAGAATTTGTTTAATGTCTTGTCTAATGTTGATGTTGTATGAAATGACTTTACTGTGTTCTTGTACGATGGTTGTAGATCTGATCGCGCGGTAACTATCCACCTAGTCTGGTTTTTTTGTAAGATGATTTTACTATTATTTAATTTGATTTGTCCATTACTTATAGGTTAAAAAACAACGTATTACCTAATAATGCGTCTATCTTCCCGGCTTATGGAATGTCGGATCCGCTACGTGAGGTTTTTTGGAATTTCGATCGATGTTCTGTCGACTTGTCGAGACGGTAGTGACCCGGTAATCAACGGTACAGTACTAATGAAATGGGGGTAGAAAATGTACCGTTTCGCGCCTTGACTACTGTTTTTACAAGGTGTTGCGCCCTGGTCGCCTGTTGACCTATACCTGAGAAGGTTAGATTGACGCTGTGTTTGCGTAATTGCAATTTGTCGGCTAACTCGTGTTCTAAAATGGGTTTGTGATCCCCCGTCTAATAATACGCGACAATCATGTTCCCTATTGAATCTGTCCAATATTTTAATTTGCGCGGTTCCGAGTAAGGTTTCAAAATTGCATGTAACTGTTAATGTAGTCGTATTGACCCCCGAGCTTGTTGCATTGACTCCCGAGCTTGTTACCTGACTTCCTATTCGCGCATTGTGAGGGTTTATGTTAGCCCGCTGTTCGTCGTTAAATGTAGTAAGGTATTGTGTTTCAATTACATTTTTTGCATCCGCTAGCTTGGCATGTGCCGACTAAATGACCGTTTCGGAAGCAATTAATACATAGCTTGTTTCGTTTAATTACCTCGAATCTCTCCCGAATTGGTGCTTGCAAAAAATGCTTACAATAATAAATTTCATGCTTATCCCTACACATGACGCATTTGTCTGTATTCGTCGTCGCGACGTGAGTGTACCCCTTGTAAATGGTTTATTTCGTAGTGGACGATCTGGATACAAAACCCGCCTACTCGCGTTTGAAGCTTCCGCTTCAATTTCATCGCCCCGCGCTTGTTTATTTATGAAATTAATTAGTTGGTCGAATGTCGGCATCTCGTCATTCTCTAAAGTGCGTTCCCATCCGCGACGCGTATTCTTATCTACATTTTTGCCCGACTAGATAAACTAACATTGCATCCCATTGTGCTATGGGCTGACCTAGGGTAGCGAGTGCGTTTACATGCATTTGAGCCTGTTTCCGCCAATGACCTGAGGCTTGAGGATGCATCACGCGTTACTTCGGGCAATTCGAATAAAGTTTTTAAGTGTGTTTGCACTATTTGTCTCGGTCTGTTACACTCGCTTTTGCAACAAATCCCAAGCTACTCGGTAGTTTGTTTCGGATGCGTTTAATGTTGAAATTACTGACGCGATTTCTCCGCGAAGTGCATTCTTTAACAGATGGAATTTTTGTACGGCCGGTAAGTCTTCATTATTATGGACCAGTGTTCGAACGTAATCGTGGAAACTATGCCACTCCATAGGGTTACCGTCGTATGGTTTGATTTCGATTTTAGGTAAAGGCTACTTTCTGTCTTATGTTACCAGTGTTCGGCGAGTCCGTGAATCTACCTGGGTTAATACCTGTGTTAGGGGGTTTGTAATCCCTCGATTCGACGGTTTTATTGCTACTGGTGATTCTAAAATATTTCCGCTCGATTGTTCTCTTTCCGCGTCATGATCGGATATGTCATCCTCTATTCTATGTTTGTCTGCACGGTTTCAAAGTTTTTATTCATTCTAACATCTGTTTCCTTGCGAATTTGTAACTCGTGAATGTCAAACTGATCGCCCTCATCGAGGTATGTCTCTATCCGGCGTTAGCTGTCCCTTAATCGTGATTCTTTGTCTCCTGAGGGCTTTCATTGGCACTGTCTCAGGTACGTTTGCCATCTCGCGATAATTAAACAACGAATGTAATCGAGTTCGTGACTGCTTGCCAATAAGGGAAAATATGTGAAAGGAATAGTGATTCGTGGACTTACCCTAACCGACGTCTGAACTTCGAACTGTTGCTCGTTGCTGCAATGTCTGGATGAGGCTGCGTGGCCTCGATGTTTGCTGCGTTGCCTCGATGATGCTGTGATGCCTCGATGTGCTGCGATGCGTCGATGATGTGCTGCGATGCGCCGATGATGCTGCGCTGCGTCGATGTGGCCCGGTGCTGCTGCGTGGCCTTGGATTTTTCCACCGTCCGACGGCTGCTTCCTCTGCTGAGGTGTCCGATGCGGCTGCTTGTGGATACTTCCTTCACCGGCGACGTAGTGTCCTACGGTGCTGCTGTTGATCTGCCCTCTCCAAAGAGGTTGTCGTAGTGTCAACGTTGGAGCTTCTGTTGCACTACCGACATTGTCTATGATGTCCAAGGAATATCTTCCTTGGTAGTCACCACACTGCACTACAAATGTCGTGTTTGCCGTTGGAATCCGGCTCGAAGGACCAAATGTCGTGTACGAATTTTCCACCGACGTTGTTCGGAAAGTTAAACCCGTACGTCGCACGCCGACTTAACTTTGTGCGAATATTTTATGTTTGAAAGTGGACTGTATTTAAACTTATGATGGATATGCAATGCGGGTGACTCGAAAAAATGAATACTTGTCGGTTTGTTGATGCTCCGCAAATTCTTGTTGATCCCTATTTCTGAGCGAGCGTCGCTCTTTATACAGTTCTTAATTGGGCGGTTACTAATATGCGAAAAACACTGATTGGTTACAAGATTTTGTAAGGCGTGAACGGCCAGCCCTGCAAGAAGGGGTGGTGTGGGTGTCACCAACAATTGTCTGTTTTTGGCTGTGTCGGTGGTCGCGCGAAAGTGCTATTGTATTTTTGAAGGTTGACCGTGGCGTGCAATAAAATAGACTCCTATTGCTGGAAAAAACGTTTGTAACGAGCTTGACGCACAACTGCTAAACATCTGGTGCGCAGGTATGGAAAGAACAAATTTGTTATATGACGGTATTTACAAGGCTCTTTCTGAGTTGGCTCGTTTGTTGTTTGACGGTCATACGGAGGGCTCGCGACGCGACAGGTAAAACGTCATATGAAATATGGACCAACGAAAAGTTTTGACCTAAGGCATTTACGCATTTTTGTCGCAAAGCCTACATGCATATCGAAAAACAAGAACGAACAAATTTAATAAAAAGGCGAAAGAATGTGTCTTTGTGGGTTATTGCTTAGACTCAAAAGGATACATGTTTGATAGATTTACAAACGCAAAATGAATACTGAAAGCTAGAAATGTATCATTTATGGAAAACGAATTCCCAGCTCAAAAAGAGATAGAATAGAGCAAGAAGGCAACGTCGAGTCGGAAGTAGATGCATTTAGAACGAGAAGATAACGATTCATTTTCAACCTCCAATGAAGACACTAATTTCGAGTCCATGGATGTTACCGATTGATACAATAGAATTCCAGACGGATGAACTTCCAACGCCCCAACTAGAAAGGAGGGTACCCAGAAAGGGAACGGAAAACAACAGAATTTCCCGATATGGTAAGACATCAGGTGTTCCTCACGGCGAATTCGGATCCAAAGTCCGTAGAAGAAGCGTTGTCTAGTCGCGAGAGTGAAGATGGAAAACGCTATGAAAAAAGAATTCGAAGCTCTCAAGAAAAACGAGGTATGGGGACTTACAACTTGGTCTTTTAGGTGTCCGCCTCCGATTGTTCTGAATTTTGGATATGTTTTAAAAGAACCGAAAAATAAGATATACGTATTTTTTTATATCGGCCCGTTTGTCATATTTAGGGTGTGAAACGACATTACACAAAAACTATCCATAGATAGAAGAAAACTTCTTATGGAAAAGTTTCATGATTTTTTATGTACATATAAATGCTGGTCATTAATTTCGTAAAAAATGATTTGTTTATAACATTATTTTAAAAGAAATCACAATTTATATAATAACAAAAAGAACACAATTTCTGTTCTGAATCCATTGATATATCACATAGTATGTTTACCTCTTGCAATTTTGCGTATTTCAATATTATGTGTTGCGCACAAACATCGGGTGGCGGTCATACCAGATATGACGTGTGGTCGATGTCTTCTTGGGACGATATTTTTTGACAAACAACATATATAATCAACTACACGTTATTTCTTCTTTTTTTCTCACACTACATCTATATATGTAGAAAGGGGGGTGTAGAAGGGGAGAGAAGCAGGGTGCATCGGCGAGTACCTGTGTACGCGCATGACCGGGCCGAAGCTCGTCGCGGGAGCAAGGGTGCGTTGACGAGATGTTTATCATCGCAACGGGCCAAGCGCGGCCACCTAAGAAAAGCGCTGATAACGATCGACAGTCAGTCGAATGGCGAAAGTCGAAACGAGAAAACGTATATTTAAAAATACAGGCGTACGATATTAATTGCAGTTTAGTTATAAGCGTTTAAAGTTTGGTGTAGTTACATTCAGTTTAATTTGTTTATGTTAAGTTGCAAAATAGTGTTCATTTCTATAATATTCATATCTGTTATTACTTTCCTGATCCTACAAAATTGGGGCTCGTCCGGAATACAGAGAAACGCGGATCGGGATTAAGGTGACAATACAAATTGTGTGCGAGGTGTCAGTTTACGGTGCAGCGACAAATAGAGGAAAAAATGCCTAGAGCAAGACGCGATCAATTACACGGTGACTGACCTAAGAGGAACTCTTAAGAGTCCGCAATTTAGGTACAACCGGCACAAAAGCCGAGCTACTGGCGCGGCTGCACGAATTTTACCCTTCGGGGGTATGGATGAGTGCTGACGAAGACGGAGTGAAATCGCAAAGGGATGGTGCCTCTTCAGCGGTTCTGCGGAGGAGAAGGTGCTCATGGAGGATGAACGTGCGGTTACGACAGTAACCGAGGAAAATGGTACAACAACATCGGGAAATGGACCTACTTCGACGGGAAAAGGCACTGATGGAGAGAAAGCTTGAACTCGCACAACGCGAACTAGCTCTAGCTCGAGGTATGCTGCAGTCGGGGCCGTCTGGAGCAGAGCGGTCCACACCACAAAATTCACGGATAGGCGTCAAGACCATTGCTGAATTGCTTGGCTACTTCGACGGCACGTCGGAGGATTTCCCGAGCTGGTCGAAACAGGTACGGATACTGCAAGCGACCTACCGCCTGAACGACGACGAGGCGAAAATTCTAATAGGAATGAGACTTCAGGGGAAAGCTCGTGAATGGATGCACTCCCATCCTCGGTTCATCGAAATGAGCGTTGACGCCTTATTAGTTTCATCACAGACCCAGCACCATTGTCGCGCGTTAACGTTTCCAAGTGCGCTCTGGGTGAGCCTTTCGAGAACTATTACCACGATAAGGTGATAAAAGCAAATCGCATCCCGATCGAAAACCAGATAGAGCTAGTCGATTATCTAGTAGAAGGAATACCGGACCAGATATTACGAAACCAGGCGAGGATGCACTGTTTCAGTACGCCGGAAGCGTTATTGCGAGCATTTGAACGATTAGTATTGCCAACGGTTGCGTATGGGAACAATATCAGAGGGACTCAGCCTAAACCATCAGTGGCGGCACGTCAGGAGCGGATCCAGCAGGACAATGCAGGGACACCCAGGGAAGAAGCAACGAGGTGTTACAACTGCGGAGCGATGGGTCATCTCAGCAGAATGTGTCCGACCAAAGACCGAGGTATTAGGTGCTACAGCTGCGGGGTTTACGGACACATTTCCACAGCATGCCCGAAGCGCTATGGTGAAGTGAGCAAAACTGCCAACCTGGTGGAGCAGGCCTCGGTAGAAAAAATATGCAAGGCGGTAAGGCTGAATGGTTTAGATATAATAGCGCTTATCGATACGGGTAGCGACATAACACTCATTCGAGCAGAATGTTACATTAAAATGGGAGCACCGGGGTTGGAAGCGGTTGAAATAGTGTTTCGAGGTGTCGGAACAGATGTAAATAGGACGCTAGGCAAATTCATAGCGAATCTCCATGTCGACGGAAACCCTTACTCTGTTGGAATAAATGTAGTATCGGACTCACTGTTAAAATATGATTTACTTATAGGAACGGACTTTTTAAATGCGGTGAATCTTACAGTAAGGCAAGGCGTAGTCACAATTGAAAAAGCGAAGCAGGACCCGTCGATACTGAGGGCGTGCCAGAAATATTCCATATTGAATGCGACGAACATGGGTTTGGTGTAGATTTGTTACAACCGTTAAGGACGACACAATCAGGCGAAGGGTCCAGGCAATGATCGACGGTTACGCCCCAAAAAGACATGTGAGGTGGATGTAAAAATGCATCTCATATTGAAGGATGATGAGCCTGTTTATCAGAGAACGCGGCGTTTAGCTCCGATAGAGAGAGAAAAGGTCAATGTGCAGATTAGCGAGTGGTTGCGAGACGGTATTGTACAGCCATCGCTCTCTGAATACGCAAGCCCCATCGTTATGGTAAAGAAAAAAGACGGCTCGGCGCGCTTGTGTGTCGATTACCGAAAAATAAACGAAAAAATTGTGAAAGTATCGGTACCCTTTGTGCCGCTCGTGGAGGACCAATTGGACGCATTGCAGGGCGCTAAAGTGTACAGCACGCTCGATCTGCGGAACGGTTTCTTTCTTTCATGTGGCGGTAAGTGAGATAGTCGTAATCATTCATTGTACCTGACGGACAGTATGAATTTCTGCGCGTACCGTTTGGTTTGTGTAATTCACCTGCTGTCTTATGAAATTTATTCATGCGGTTTTTAGAGAACTCATCAATAGACGAATTGTGTAGTGTACGTGGACGAATTGATTGTACCGACGGGTGATGTTTATAAGCGGGATTCAGATCTCGGACGGTATTAATGGTGGCGAGGAACGCTGGATTAGAAATTAATTGGAAATGTGTAAAATATTACAAACAAAAGTTGAATTTCACGGTCACATTGTTGAAAATGGCAGTGTCCGTCCGTCTGAAAGTAAATTAGTTGCCGTTCTAAGATTCCCGAAGCCGACAAGCGTCAAGCAAGTGCAAAGCTTCCTAGGTTTAAACCGGGTATTTCCGCAAGTTTATACAGGGATATTCATTAATCGCAAGGCCCGTTGACGAATTTGCTGCGGATTGCACGTAAAATTTAAATTCGGTTCGAGGAACAGAAGCATTCAAGGAGCTAAAGGCCAGTTTATGTAGACAGCCTGTGCTTAATTATACAAGCAGGAGCGCAAACCGAATTGCATACCGATGCGTCAATGTTCGGTTTTGGAGCAGTTTTGTTACAGCGTAGCGACGACGACGGGGAGATGCATCCGGTGCATTTTGCGAGCGGGAAAACAACGCAAGCGGGAGGCGAAATACTCGAGTTATGAACTGGAAGTCCTTGCGGTTGTATGTCGCTCAAAAAGTTCCCGAGTTTATCTATTAGGGATTCGTTTTAAGATCATAACAGACTGTAAAGCGTTTTCGTTAACAATGAGCAAACGAGATTTGTGGTATGCGTGTGGCGCGATGGGCGTTATCATTGGAAGAGTTTGACTATGTTATCGAGCATCGGTCGGCAACCGAATGGCACACGTCGATGCACTGAGCAGGCACCCTTTGCCAACATGCCTAATCATTAGTGAGGGCGAGAGGGGCATGACGGAAAGAATACGGAGGCGCAGCAAGAGGACGAAAAGGTGCGGAGAATTTTGGAGTTGGCTGAAGAGGAAAGATAGACGGTTATCTGGTAAGAGGTGGGGGTGCTGTTTAGGTAGTAGATGATGACAGTCGTGTGGTCCTCCCTAGAAGTTTGCAGTCACAATTCATACGGCGAATACACGAGAAAGGACACTTCTCGGTGGCTAAGACGGAACAGCGTTGAAGAGAGACTACTGGTTCCAAGACATGAGACCCAGGATCGAAAAACAGTAAGGAATTGTATCGATTGTATATTGGCAGAAAGGAAGACAGAAACAGGACGGCTTCCTTACACCAATAGATAAGGGAGAGGCTCCACTCGACACATTCCACGTCGATCACCTAGGACCCCTGGCATCAACGAAAAAAAGTTATCATCACATCCTGGTCGTCGTTGATGCATTCACCAAATTCGTCTGGCTCTATACAACGAAAACGACAAACACCAGCGAGGTAGTGCGACACCTCGAAAACAAGCAATCACGTTTGGAAATCCACGGCGTATTATCTCTGACAGAGGTACTTGCGTTCACATCCGGAGAGTTTAAGGAGTATTGTGCTAGGGAAAAGATTGAACATCTGCTTATCGCGACCGGAGTCCCCACGAGGCAACGGACAAGTGGAGCGGGTCAATAAAACACTCATCCCAATACTGACAAAATTAGCCGCACCTAAACCGGAGGACTGGTACAGTATCTAGAGGCGGTGCAAAAATATATCAACGCAACACATCACCGAAGTATAATACAACACCGTTTCAATTGTTCTTTGGAACACGGATGCGGACAAGAGACGATGCACCAATCAGAGAAATGTTGGAACAGGAGTGGGCGGCGATGTTTGAGGAGAAACGGGATGAAGAAAGAATGGAGGCCAGGGAAAATATCGCGAAGCTCAAAGGGAAAATCAGAAGACATACAACAAAAAGAGGAAGGAAGCACGGACTATCATGACAACGATTAGTAGCGACCAAGCGTACGCAAACGTTACCTGGCATGAAATTAGCGGCGAAATATCTAGGTCCCTACCGAATTATAAAAACGTTGCGAAATAACCGATATGTGGTCGAGAAGATTGGGGATCAAGAAGGGCCGAAAGAGACAACTACAGTAGCAGACTACATGAAACAGTGGGCCCAAGCGGACCACGACATGAGCAGCGAAGAAAGTGATCCTCTTGACGCAGCATCTGAGGACAGATGCTAGAACAGGATGGCCGAGTGCAGAAAGGGGAGTGTAGAACGGGGAGAAGCAGGGTGTATCGGCGAGTACCTGTGTACGCGGCATGACCGGGCCGAAGCTCGTCGCGGAGCAAGGGTGCGTTGACAAGATGTTTATCATAGCAACGGGCCAAGCGCGGCTGATTTGTTTATGTTAAGTTGCAAAATAGTGTTCATTTTAATAATATTCATATCTATTATTACTTTCCTGATCCTACATAACTGACACACTAACTAACTGCAAACAACAACTAACTGACAACTAACTAACTGCAAACTAACTAACTAACTGACAACCTAACTAACTAACTGCAAACAAACTAACTAACTCAATAACTGACAAACTTACAAACTAACTGACAACTGACTACCTGACAACAAACTAACTGACAAACTAAACTAACTGCAAACTAACTAACAAACTGTAAAGTAACTGACTAACTGCAAACTAACTAGTAACACACAAAATAACTAACTAACAACCTATCAAAGTAACTGACAAACTAACAAATTAACTGCAAACTAAGTAACTAACTGACAAGCTAACTAACTGCAAACTAACTAACTAACTGACAAACTATCTGTCTAGCTAACTAAGTAACAGACAAACTAACTGAAAAAACTAACTAACCATCTGACAAAATAACTAACTATCTGAAAAAATCACTAACTGCAAACTTACTTATAAACTGACAGATTGACTAACTAACTGCAGACTAACTAAATAATTAACTAACTAACTAACTATCTAACTAACTATTTAACTAACTAACTACCTAACTAAGTAACAGTCAAACTAACTGACAAAATAACTAACCAACTGACAAACTAACTAACTATCTGACGAACTAACTAACTAGCTGCAAACTAACTAACTGACGAACTAACCAACTAACTAACTAACTAACAAAAAAACTAACTAACTAACTAACTGGCAAACTGTCTAACTAACTGACAAACTGTCTAACTAATTGACAAACTTACTAATTAACTGCAAACTAAACTAACTAACTGTAAACAAACTAACTAACTAACTGACAAATTAAGAAACTAATAACTAACTAACTAAGAATCTAACTAACTAACTGCAAACTAGCTAACTAACCGACAAACTAACTAACTAGCTGCAAACTAACTAACTAACTGACAAACTAACTAACTAACTAACTAACTAACTGCAAACTATCTAACTACTGATAAACTAACTGACTAACTAACTAACTGACAAACTAACTAATTAACTGCAAACTAACTAACTAACTGCGAACAAACTAACTAACTAACTGACAAACTATAAAACTAAATAGCTAACTAACTAGAAACTAACCAACTAACTGCAAACTAACTAACTACTGACAAACTAACTAACTAACTGCAAACTAACTAACTAACTAACTACTAACTAACTGGACAACTAATTAACTACCTGACAAAACTAAACCGACTAAGTAACTAACTAACTGACAACTGTTTAACTAACTGACAAGCTGTCTAACTAACTGACAAACTATCTATTGGGATTTTCCGGGATGTGGTTGATAAATAAGATTTCTGACTTTCCTATTCAACTAATATATCTATTGTAAGAGATGAACAAACTTAATTACAATACTATGATTATTCCCACGCATATTCTTTCCAGCACGACCTCCTTACTCACACACCTCTCTCCTTTACAGATGGCGCATAGATCGAGACTATCACATTTACATACATTCCAACACGCCTCCTTAAATTTATAATCTCGATCCCTTCATAATCAACTGTGTTTCAATACACATGAACGTTCAATTTTGATTAGAGTCTTTTCCGTACACTTACTCAGGTTTTAAACTTTATTTTTAAATTAATCTCAGCGCTATCCTATTTCTCAAAAATTTAGTTTTTATCTAAGCTTTTTGTCGACATATCAGCCAAATTCAATTTTGTATCGATTTTATAATATCAATAATACCTTTTTCATAATTCTCATTTATGGCATGATACTGCACTTCAATATGCTTGGATGTTTTCGTAAAATTTCCAAACTTTGCAATCGCTATTGCACTGAATTATCCTCGTATACTTTTACTGCCTTATCTAATTTTACATTAAAGGATTCATTTAACAAATTTGTTATAAATAATATTTCTGTCACTGCTTCTGGCATAGCAGTATATTCTGCAAAGGTTGAACATTTAGTTACTGTACTCTGTTTATGAGTTCTCCAATAGATTAAATTTCCATATACTCTAATTATAAACCCTGTTGTAGATTTTCGGTCTACGTTATCACCTGCATAATCTGAGTCTACCATACAATCTAAAGTTTCATTCGCTAAGTTGTCATAGTGAGTTAACTTTAAGTCTTTGGTCTTATTTAAATACTTCAGAATTCTCATCGCATATTTGTATTGTGTTGCATTGTAGCAAGTCTGGTATCGGCTTAGATAATTTACACTATAGGCTATATCTGGTCGCGTGCCTGTACTGATGTATAGTAATTTACCTATCAAATTTCTGTATTTTATGTTTTCATCTATTTCACTAGCTGCGTTAATTTCAAGTTTGTTTCCATCGGAGTATCATATACCTTGGCATTTCTAAATTGTATTTCGCAACTAATGACTCAATGTATTTGATTGGCTTAATGTGATCTTACGTCTATCATCACTATAATCGATATGTATACGTATATAACTATACCTATTTTTCCTAAATCTTTCATTGAAAATTTTTCCATCAAGCTTGCTTTTGTTTCGTTTATTCTGTTTTTATTGTTGCAACCTATTAACAAATCTTCCACGAAAACTAGTATATATATTGGATCCTTGTTTATATTATTAATATATAGGCATAATCGTAATTACTTCTTATAAAGTTCATCTTCTCTACAACTTATGAAAACAGTCATACCATGCTCTGGGACTTTCTCTTAACCCATAAGTGCCTTTTGTAATTTGCAAACTTTATTTTTACCAGTTTCATAGCCTTTAGGCTCACATATATATATATACCTCAGACTTTACTTGACCATTGTAAAAATGCCGTCTTAACATCCATTTGTTCTATAAATAATTATTTTTGCAACAATATGATAAGAAATTTTCAAAGTTTGCATTTTTCCCACTGGGGAATACACGTTGTGAATATATTTCTTCTGTTGATAACCTTTCACAACTAATCTCGCTTTATAAGTATTGTCATTTTTCTTTGTATAAATCCATTTAACACCAAGAATCCTTTTATCTTTCGGTCTTTCAACAGTTTTTCCACGTGTCATTCTTTCTTAAGCTAACTATTTCTGAGTCCATCGCCTTTTGAAATTTTCTTGATTCATCACTATTTATCGCCTCTTCGAATGTGTTTGGTACATTTGCATTCATATAGTTTATATATATAAAATGGGCTACTGGATTTCCATATCTATCTATAGTACCTTTTTCCCTAGTTGATTGTCTTCTTACTGTTAACTGTTCATCCTGCTCATTTTCATTTCATTCTCATCATTAAGATTTGTATTGACTTCGTCGATTTCATTTTCTTCAACCTCACTTTTATATCCACCTTTATCAAGATTTCCAGTTTCTGATTCAGTTTCATCATATTCTTTAACCTGTCCATCATTTCGGTTTTCTAAGCAGATTAATTTAGTATCTTCTTTAACTACTGTTACATGTCTAGCATTTATTACTCTGTTATATGCCAAGATTCTATAACCATTATTAGTATAGCCTACTAATACACCTAATTCGGCTTTGTTGTCCCACTTGCTTTTTCTTAATGCTTCTGGAATTCTAACGAATACTCGACTGCCATAAATCTTTAAATGTTTGACGTTCGGCTTTCTCCCAAAGAATATTTCATAGGGAGTTTTATTCTCCACTGTATTTGCAATAGTAAGGATTTTTAAATATGCTACTGTCTTCATTACTTCAGGCCAATATTTCCTATGTATTCTAGCTTCTCTCATTAAACATCTACCAATGTCCATAGCAGATCTGTTGTATCTTTCAGCTACACCGTTCAGCTCATGTACGTAAGGTGGACATGGTAATAGTTGTATTCCTTTATATTTAATAAAATTGAACATTTCTTTGTTCATATACTCTTTACCATTATCACATTGTAATTTCTTTACCTTCTTATTAAATTGATTTTCTACCAAGTTTACATAGTCAATGAAACAGTCTGCAGTTTCTGCTTTACTTGCAATACTATAAATTCTAGCACATTTACTATAGTCATCTATGAATGTCAAAAAATATTTCTCACCACCATAACCAATTGTGTTATGTGGGCCATTTAAATCTGTGTGTATCAACTCTAAAATTTCTGTTGTTTTGTTCTAGCATTTTCAAAAGATTCATTTGTCATGTTACTTTCAATGCAATTTGCACATTTCATTTTCTGTTTTTCAATTTTATCTAGCAAACCTTCCAACAACTTATTTCTTACCAATTTACTTAAATAGTGAAAATTGACGTGACCTAATGCTCTATACCATTTTTCTTTTTTGGTTATTTTGTTACATTTGAATAAATTTTATTTTCGTTGTTGTTGGACAAAACTTTCATTCGATATAGATTATCCGTTCTATACGCTACGGCTAGTAGTTCTCTATTTTGATAAAAAATTTTGCATGGTTATCTTTTGCTACTATTGTACAATTATTTTTAGTGATTTTCGAGAAACTTAATATGTTTTGTTTAATACCATTTATATAGGGTGCCCCCGTAAATAGTGTAAGAACCGGAAATGGGGGGTAGGTGAGACGATTCTAAACAACAATTTCCTTTGCAAAAATGTCGGATGGGGGCTTCGTTTTTGAATTATTAACGAAAAACACTGACCAATCACGGCGCTCGCCTTCCGCGCGCTCAGGCCGTCCGACCTCGGAGAGCCGCCGCGCCGGGTAGGTAGCAAGATGCGCGTTGAAGATACATCGAGGAACGAATACAAATAATTAAAAATACTGCCACTGCAACTGATACCGAATTCGTTAATAACTACGTAATTAGTACGTAAATTACTAAATCGAATTTATTAATTATTTGTATTCGCTGTTTCCAAGGAAGAAAGAATAAAATCTCGGAATTTTTAGAAAATTAACCCTTCGCTCCCGAGTGACGCTTCTCGCCATAGTGTTTTAAAATTAAAATAAAAATTATTATCAGAAAATTAAAATAAATGCGGTAAGAACCATTTGTAACCGTTTGTTATTAAAAACTGTACTGAAAAGCAGACTGGATTTCTGCGTACCGAAACATTCCTCGAATGCAAAGGGTTAATAGAGAAATAATTGAAATTCGACTTACCTATTTATCTGCAAGTTGACCTACTGTGGCTGACAATAGAGCCCGGCCAATGCACCGCTGTCGGTCACAGCAAGGTCAAAAACCCGCAACGAAAATCAGCTGATCGGACGGCCCGATCGCTGTACCTGCTTCTCACCCCGAAAAACTTCACAGCACGGTCACTAACACTTTCACTTTCACATACCGATGTGTTCCGTTGCACACCCTTCTTCGATGTGTTGCTGCTCCTTCCTGGGTTGTTGCTCCTTCGATTGTCTCTCGAACCTTGCTCCCTTCAGGATTGTTGTTCCTTTTCGCTGGGATAATGGGCGCGATACGTGCGGGCGGCTTTCTCTCGCATTTCCCCTTGGAGTCCGCGAAAACGAAGAACGAACGATATACTCTGCGTTTACGCGTTTCCATCGCGTGCGTCCGCTTCTGTTCAGAAACGCGTAGGTTCTGTGAAAAATTTTGACTGACAATTGCATTTCCCTCTCCGAAAAGTTCCAGGTAGGCAACCCATTGTCGCGCAATTCGGAGTTACCTGCGATCGACGAACGTGCAGACCATGTTTGCCGCAAATGTTTGCTGCTAAACCGTACGGTCGGCTATTCTTATAGAATTTTTAAGATTCACCGTGAATATTTTTTCATGGATAACATATTTAATTGTACAACAAAATACTTGACACAAATATTAAAAAATATATCTTCTTGGAATTTTCATTTGAGAAATAAGAACTAGAAAAAATATTATTTAATATTCTTTTTAAATATTTTTGTTTTTTGGTTGCTCCAATATTATTTATTATCGCATATTATCTATTATGTAATTGACTCCTTCTTCGTGGATTATTTTTTATAAACAAAACCTATTTATTTTATTTAATTTTTCATGGTATATTATTCTTTCTGTTTTCTAACCAATTTTCCATGGAAAAATATTCACGGTGAATCTTAAAAATTCTATTAGAAGAGCCGACCGTACGGTTTTAGCAGCAAACATTTGCGGCAAACATGGTCTGCACGTTCGTCGATCGCAGGTAACTCCGAATCGCGCGACAATAGGTTGCCCTTACCTGGAACTTTTTCGGGGAGGGAAATGCAATTTGTCAGTCAAAATTTTTCACAGAACCTACGCGTTTCTGAACATAAGCGACGCACGCGATGGAACGCGTAAACGCAGAGTATTATCGTTCGTTCTTCGTTTTCGCGGACTCCAAGGGGAACGCGAAGAAAGCCGCCCGCACGTATCGCGCCCATTATCCCAGCGAAAAGGAACAACAATCCTGAAGGGAGCAAGGTTCGAAGAAGCAACAATCCAGGAAGGAGCAACATTCAGGGAGCAACACCATTCAGGAAGGAGTAACAATTCAGGAGGGAGCAACATCCAGGCACCGTTATCAACCCAGAAAGGAGCAACAATCGAAGTAGGGTGCAACGGAACACATCGGTATGTGAAAGTGAAAAGTGTTAGTGACCGTGCTGTGAAGTTTTTTCGGGGTGAGAAGCAGGTACAGCGATCGGGCCGTCCCATCAGCTGATTTTCGTTGGGGTTTTTGACCTTGCTGTGACCGACAGCGTGCATTGGCCGGGCTCTATTGTCAGCGCAGTAGGTCATTTGCGATAAATGGGTAGTCGATTTCAATATTTCTCTATTAACCCTTTGCATTCGAGGAATGTTTCGGTACGCAGAAATCCAGTCTGCTTTTTCAGTACAGTTTTTAATAACAAACGGTTACAAATGGTTCTTACCGTATTTATTTTAATTTTCTGATAATAATTTTTATTTTTAATTTTAAAACACTCTGGCGAGAAGCGTCACTCGGTTGCGAAGGGTTCAATTTTCTAAAAATTCCGAGATTTTGTTCCTTCTTTCTCGGAAACAGCAAATACAAATAATTAATAAATTCCATTTAGTAATTTACGTACTAATTACGTAGTAATTAACGAATTAGGTAACAGTTGTAGTGGTAGTATTTTTAATTATTTGTATTCGTTCCTCGATGTATCTTCAACGCGCATCTTGCTACCTACCCGGCGCGGTGGCTCTCCGAGGTCGGACGGCCCTGAGCGCGCGGAAGGCGAGGGCCGTGATTGGTCAGTGTTTTTCGTTAATAATTCAAAAACGAAGCTCCCATCCGACATTTTTGCAAAGGAAATTGTTGTTCAGAATCGTCTCAGCTACCCCCCATTTCCGGTTCTTACACTATTTACGGGGCACCCTGTATAATAGACATTTTGATAACAATTTCTTTTTCATTGTTATACACTTTGAAATACGTCTTAACATTTCCAAGTTTAGTAGCTTTCAAAATTTTCCCATCGGGTAATTCTACTTCTACAGGATTTTTCAACATTACAAACTCATCCAATACATTACAGTCATTTACAATGTGATCAGAACAACCACTATCTAACAACCAATTAATCTCACCTGACCTTTCACAATTGTCACTGCACTTTTTTTACTTCTTGGGTTGAATAATTGAGTCGCCAAACCTGTGTTCCGCTTGAATTCTTGTTCATCTGTTTTCTTAAATATTCGCCTCTTGCTCGACTCATCTGGAATCCTCTTCCTCGACCACGACCTCTGTATGGTCCTCCTCGGTTGTAGCCTCGTTAAAATCCTCTTTGACTTTTTTCTTGTTCCTGTCGACTTTCTCTATCATTCTTGTTTGGCTCTGTGTGCCAACAATCTCTTTGCAAATGTCCAGGTTTTCCGCATTTGAAGCATTGTTCCCTTGTTTTTGTCGTGAAGGTACTTACATTAGTTTTTCTGTATTTTGATTCCTATTCATGTTCTTTTCCTTGATTTTTCGATTTCACGTAATCAACTGTCCGTTGGTTTTCAGGTATCACATCAATGAAGTCACCAATATAACTGTAGTTTGATGGCAAAAGCTTTCAACAGATACCTCAGGTTTTCGGCTTCGTCTATCATTCCTCCAGCTGATTTGAATTCGTTTACTGCCTGTTCAAATTCTATGAAAAATTCTTCTACAGTTTCATAATTCTTCAACTTAACTTCATTCATCTTTCCTCTGCATAATATTTGTAATGCTGTAGATTGAGTTGCATACATTTTATTGAATTTGTTCATCATTTCCAGGGTTGTTGCACAGTCGCCCACATACTCTAATTGTCTCTCTGATATTGTGCTTATTAAAATCGTTCTGGCTTTCAACTCTTTTCTTCGCCAATGTGTTTCATCTTCTTTTTCTGTTTTTAATCTGACTGCGGGATCTTTGCATTCTTTGTATTCTAGCAACATTATTAATCTGATTTTCCAACTTGAGAAATTTGCTCCATCAAAAATAGGCATTGCAATATCTTCAATTTTTGCGTGCGTAGCCATCTCGATTTCGTCCAATCTTATTTCTTGTCGATTACTGTTAGGAGGAGTAGGTTTGAAAAAACCTCGCCTAACGGTGGTCCGGATCGTGAGGGAAGGAACGTCGGGAAAAGAATACAAATTTTCAGTTTATTTTCGCTTAGTCGAATATCTCGACTAAGCCTTTTATTTTGATACTTTTGGAATTTGTACGTAAAAACGAGTCTGCCGGTCTAGACGTATTCCCGGCTGTCTAGCTTCGATGATCTGTAACAGAAAGAGACAAGAATAGGCGTTAAATACCTGACAACGTGACTCACGTCGGATGTCTTTCTCTTTCGTGCTCGCGCCTGGTTTGTGCTTGTCGCACCCAGGAGCGGGAATCTCAGTCGCCGCGATACGCGGCTATATTAGTGGACTGTATGTGTGAGAGCGTTCCCTTTAAATCGGGAATCGCTCGCTTATTGTTTCTTTATTCCAGATTCTAATTCCGCTATCTTTCAAGCCTGCAACCCTTGGTTGTCGTAGGAGGGGCGATCAGAGGGAGGTTGTAAGATTCCAACCGTCGCCCTTATCCTCGGCCCTTCACCGTCTGGTTATGTGCGTACGGGCACGGTGCGGTACCGGTTTGCCAACGGCGCCCTTGGGCGACTTACAGTTGCTCCGGATACCACGTTCTTTTTAGAATCGACGTCCTACGCACTGCGGCCGTACCAGGCGAGCGATTTTGGGACGTGATCTGATAATTTTGCCGTAAGCTGGGAGATCCTAGATGTCCCGCGCTTCGGCTAGAAGACGGCGAATCCACTCAAGGGTATTTTATTTCTACCCTTGGTCTGTGGGTTCGTAACCGTTCGAAAAACCAGGAAGGATCGAGTTTATGACTCTGTAGCGACTTCGTCGCCACTACGCCTCCGCCGAAAACAGTAATTTTTAGTGTCCTTTGTAAGGGCTTGTACGGGCCCGGTCAGGGTCGATGGGCGCACATGGCGACCACCGGTGCAAGCCTGGGTTTTTCCAGCGGCCAGGAAACTCATCGACGCTGGCCACGCGGCCGAAACATTGTTCCCGCCAAATTCGGCGTCGTTTTTGTGAGAGCCGGAGATACGCTCTGTCCTTTTCCTAGACCGGGTATAAAACCCCGGTAGGACGGAGGGCAAAAGACAGTCTGTACTTGAACATCATCGCGTGCTTCGCACCTCACCTACGCGGTTCTCTAAATCACGTTTCATTGTACCAAAATCCAAATAAAAACACTTGTACTCCCGCAATCAAAGAGTGGGTGGATTGAGTCATCATTACAATCCTTTCCTGTAGCGATACCCCCTCAACTCGATCCGTGGGGAGACGGTGGGTCCACCCAGGGGATTTTCAGTAAGCCCTGGACTGTGGAGCCGTCTAGCCCTTGGAAGCTCGAATAACTCGACGCTTTAATTTTATTATTATGTTGTGTCGCACTGAGCTAGATCGTTGATCTAGGAACTCGCGACAAAGCAGGCTAATTTTTGGAGAAGCTTCTCAACGAAGGGTCGAATAACTCGACCGATTCGGAGATTTTTGAAACTTCTCGATAGCGTGCTCGCTTATCGATATGCTCAGTTCAGTGGCTCGATAGCAAGTGACGGACGAGCACGAGTTGCCAAAAGTGTGCGCGTGAGAGGGGGAATCCTTCGTCGCGTGGCGCTGCCGTGGCGTCTCTCGTCCGTCTTTGTTTAATTTCTAATTGTCGTACCTTCTCTATGCCTGGGCGTTGAACTTGGCTTGTTCGAACTCGAACGTTACTTTATCGTTCGCGTGACTTTACAGAAAACCTCGAGAACCGTGTTTTTCTGTCCTCTAATGTTTCGAATAGCGGACGCGTCGACCTAGAATCTTCCTGGTCGGTCGCGTAACCGAAAACAAACCGGGTAACGAATTATTTCGGATTTCAAATTAACTATCGCATTTTAATCGATATTTAAACAATTACACTTTTCAAAAATTATAACTTTTCTGAGTTCTTTCAAAAACACCTTTTTATTCTTATCCCTTATCCTTTTTTTCCTCAAAACAACCTCTTTAATTTATAATTCGTGTCCATTTTCTAACTTTTCCTCTTCACCCATATAAACGTGTGTTTAACCTATAACTGCCACGTGCTTCGCTTGCCAACTTTAGCATCTCGTCTCTCCCGCAAATTCCGGTTAACCACATTTAACTATTCATCCAAGTTTTTCTGATGCACACTTGGCATTATTTTCACACCTTTATTCATTCAAACACGTGTCACAATGTAATCATAACCACTCCTGCCTATCAACGTGTTCTCCATAAACCACTATCTGCTACCATATTGGGATTTTCCGGGATGTGGTTGACAAAGAAGATTTCTCACTTTAATATTCGACTAATATATCTATTGTAAGAGATAAACAAACTTAATTACAATACTATGATTATTCCCACGCATATTCTTTCCAGCACGATCTCTTTACTCACACACCTCCCTCCGTTACAGATGGCGCATAGATCGAGACTATCACATTTACATGCATTCCATAACTAACAAACTAACTAAGTAACTGACAAACTGTCTAACTAACTGACAAACTAACTAACTCCAAACTAACAAACTAACTGACAAACTAACTAACTGCAGACTAACTAACTAACTAACAAACTAACCAACTAACTGCAAACTAACTAACTATCTAGCAACTTACCTAACTAACAGCAAACTAACTAACTAACTCACGTACTAACGAAGTAACAGACAATCTAACCACCTAACTAACTATCAAGCTAAATGACTAACTAACTGACTAACTAACTGACTAACTAACTAACTAACTTACAATCTAACTAATTCCGAAATAACTCACTAACTAACTAACTAACTAACTAACTAACTAACGAACTATTTAACTAAATAACTGACAAATAAACTAACTAATTAAATAACTGACAAACTAACTTACTAACTAACTAAGTAACTGACAAACTAACTAAGAGCAAACTAACTAAGTAACTGATAAACTAACAAACTAACTACAAACTAACAAACTAACTGACAAAATAATATCTAATTGACAAACTAACTAACTAACTGACAAACCAACTGACTAACTACTAACAAACTAACTAGCTAATTCACATACTACGTAACTATCTGACTAACTGACAAACTAAGTGACAAACTGACAAAAAAAAACAGACAAACTGACAACCTAACTAACTAACTAACTGCAAACTAACTAAGTAACTGACAAACTAACTAACAAACTGACAAACTAATTAATTAACTGCAAACTAAGTAACTACTGACAAACTAATTAATTAACTACCTAACTGACAGCAAACTGACTAACTAACTGACAAACTGACTAACCAACTAACTAACTAACAAACTAACTAACTAACTGCAAACTCGCGAACTAACTGACTAACTAACTAACTAACTGCGAACTAACAAACTAACTGACAAACTAACTAACTAACTGCAAACAATCTAACTAACTGACAAACTAACTATCTAACTGCAAACTGACTTACTAACTAATAAACTAACTAACTGACTAACGAACTAACTAACTGCAAATTAACTAACTAACTGCAAACTAATTTACTAACTGACAAACTAACTAACTAACTAACTACCTGCAAACTAACTATCTAACTGGGCAACTAACTAATTAACTGCAAACAGACTAACTAACTGACAATCTAACTATATAACTGAGAAACTAACTAACTAACTAACAAACTAACAAACCAACTGACTAACTGACACAAACTAACAAACTAACAAACTAACTAACTACCTAACTAAGTAACAGACAAACTAATAGACAATCTAACTAACTAACTGACAAGCTAACTAACTGCAAACTAACTAACAAACTGCAAACTAACTAACTAACTGACAAACAAACTAACTAACTAATTAAATAACTGACATACTAACTTACTAACTAACTAAGTAACTGACAAACTAACTAAGAGCAAACTAACTAAGTAACTGATAAACTAACAAACTAACTACAAACTAATAAACTAACTGACAAAATAATATCTAATTGACAACTAACTAACTAACTGACAAACCAACTGACTAACTAACTAACAAACTAACTAGCTAACTCACATACTACCTAACTATCTGACTAACTGACAAAACTAAGTGACAAACTGACAAAATAACAGACAAACTGACAACCTAACTAACTAACTAACTGCAAACTAACTAAGTAACTGACAAACTAACTAACTAACTGACAAACTAATTAATTAACTGGAACTAAGTAACTAACTAACAAACTAACTAATTAACTGCAACTAACTAAATAAATATCAAATCAACTGACAAACTAAGTAACTAACTATCTAACATAATAAATAACTAACTGCAAACTAACTAACTAACTGACAAACTGCCTAACCAACAAACTTACTAACTGCAAACTAACTAACTAACTAACTGACAAACTAACTATGTAACTGATAAACTGACTATCTAACTAACTGGCTAACTGCGAACTAACTAAGTAAGTAACTAACTACCTAACTAACTAAGTAACTACCTATCTAAGATACTAACTAACTAACAGCACTAACTAACTCACATACTAACTTTGTGACAGACGAACTAACTGACAAACTAACTAACTAACTCCAAACTAACTAACTAACTGGCAAACTAACTGACTACTGACAAGCTATCATATGAAATAACTAGCTGTCGGTAATCTAACTAACTAACTAACACTCTAACTAAGTAAATAACTTACTGAAAGCTAATTAACTAACTGCAAACAAACTGTGAACAGCCTAACTAACTGACAAACTCACTATTTATCTGCAAACTAACTAGCTAACTGCAAACTAACTAAATGTAAACAGCCTAACTAACTGACAAACTAACTATATATCTGCAAACTAACTAACTAACTATCTAAGTAGCTAACTCACATTGTTAGATTGCCAGGGGTTTTCCTGATCTAACGGGGTTCCGGATTACGAGGGAAAGGACTTTAGGAAAAAGTATATTAAAAATTGATGCACTTGATTTATATTTTCGCTTGGTCGCTTATCGCGGCCAAGCCGTTTATTTATTTTAAGTCTCCTTTATCAAGAAAGAAAAAAAAAGGAAAAAAAACCACCTAGACGTCTGCCAGACGTTGGGGGAAAAAACCTGCGGCTGCCGCTCACCCTCAGCCCTCGTTGTTTGGTCTGTAACAAGGAAAGACAAGGCTGGATTTAAATACCTTGTAACGCTTGTCGCGTTGCCCTGTCTCGCTTTATTTCGCACGCTCCTGTCTGTGCTAGTCGCACTCAGGAGCGGGAATATCAGACCGTGCTCGTCGAACTGAGCGAAGTCTATGTGGACTATATATGTGAACGTTCTCGTAAATTGAGAAACGTTCTATCGCAGTGCGGAAGAAGAGATTTAATTTCTCAATTCTCCGCTTTTTTGCGATGGTTGAAATGCCGCAGGAATGGACAACAGGTGGAGGTTGTAAGGCTCCAAATGCTGCCCAAATCCGCAGTTTCTCACCGCTCTCGTATGCGCACAAGGCGCGGTGTGGTGTAGCCCTTAACGGCACACGAAACGTCTTAGGTTTAAAGGAGCATACACCACGGTGCTCTTTTTGCGGTGTTCTACGCACAGGGTACGTACACACTGGCGATCAAGGAGCGTTGCTCGAGCAAGTCGGAAGCTGGATGAATCCGGTTTCCCCCAGCTCCGGTACGAGAAACGACAAGCCCACCAGGGTATCGACCAAAGGTTACCCGAGGGGGGAAAATTCAAAACCGTGCGGACAATTCAATGTCTATCACGACCGCGTCAAATGCAGCAGTCCGTGCGACAATTTGCTCTTCCACGGCTGCGAAGCTCAAGCGCTACGTGGAGAAAATCAGCCTCACACGACCGCGTCGAATGCAGCAGTCCATGTGAAGGTCAGTACTGAGTAGACCGTAGCCACTTGCTGAAACTGTACTTCCGACGACCGCTGAGTTCAGCGAGACGTTGGAAAGTCAGGATCACGACCTCGTCAAATGCAGCAGTCCGTGATATAACCAGTCTCTCACGACCGCGTCAAATGCAGCAGTCCGTGGAGCCGTCAGCACTGACTGGGCCTTAGCCCTTGGCTGGGACTGGAGTTATCGACGCACGTGAAACTAGGATTTTCCTCGGTTCGCTTCACGGCCGCGAAACTCAAGCGCTACGTGAAGCTGAGACAAAAACCCACAGTCTTTTTGGACTGAAATCTCGACAAACGGGAACCGAGTTTCCTCGATTCGCCTCACACGGCCGCGAAACTCAAGCGCTACGTGAAGAATTCGGCGAGATTTATATAGTCAATTAATCGGGGCTGGTAAAAATGCCTCACCGATTTAATTAATTGCGAGCAGCATTAGATTAGTCTCAACGAAAGGTTCGAGTGTTCTCAGAACCCTTTTTCGGAGAATCTGGCTTCGTCGCGGAGCGGATTCGGTCGTCGATCTGCTCGCTGCGGGGACCAGCTTTCGAGTCTCAAAGCGAATAGACATCCGCAGTCACGGCCACGAGAGGGGTAATCACCCTCTTGCGACGCTATCCCTGCTCTTCGATATCTATCTCTTCTCAATTTTAATATTCCGATGCCCTCTCTGTTTATGGATCTTCGACGATCGATCCCAAGTAAACGGTGTTGGGTCGATCACGTGACTGAGAGCAAACAAAACTCGTATGTGGTTCTTCTAACCTGCATTGTTCACTGTATCGATCTGCGCATCAGAGAGTCTCTGGAATGTCGTGTACGCGACAGCAAAAACTGTACGAGGAATATATGGTTCTCAGTTATGGTTTACGTTAAATTAGATGATTCTCTAAACGGTTCTCAAATCCGTCATTTAACGCGATATTTAAACACACATACTAACTAAGTAACAGACAAACTAAGTAACTAACCAACTATCTAGCTAACTGACAAACTAACTATCTAACAGACAAACTAAGTAACTAACAGCAAACTAACTAACTAACTGCAAACAGCCTAACTAACTATCTGACAAACTAACTAACTAACCAAATTAACTAACAAACTAACTAACTGACTAGATAACTAACTAACTAACTAGCTAACTAACGAACTACAAAGTAACTATCCAACAGACTAACTAACTAATTAACTATCCGACAACCTAACTAACTAACAGCGAACTAACTAACTAACTAACTCACTGCAAAGTAACTAACTAACAGCAAACAAACTAACTAACTATCTGACAAACTAACTAACTAACAGCAAACTAACTAACAAACTGACAAACTAACTATCTAACTGATAAACTAAGTAACTAACTAACTGACAAACTGACTAACTTAATAACTAACTGCAGACTAACTAACTAAACTGCTAACAAACCAACTAACTGCAAACTAACTTACTAACTAACAAACTAACTATGCAACAGACAAACTAACTAACTGACTAACTAACTAACAAACTAACAAACTAACTTACAAACGAACTAACTAACTAATTGCAAACTAGCTAACTAACTAACTGCAAACTAGCTAACTAACTGACAAGCTAACTAACTAACTGCAAGCTAACTAACGAACTGACAAACGAAGTAACTAACTGCAAACTAAATAACTAACTGACAATCTAACTAACTAACTGACAAACTGTCTAACTAACTGACAAACTAACTAACTAACTGCAAACTAGCTAACTAACTATGTAACTGCAAACTATCTTACTAACTAACAAACTAACTATGCAACTGACAAATTAGCTAACTAACTAACTAACCAAATAACTAACTAACTAACCAACTGACTAACTGGCAAACTAACAAACTAACAAATTAACTACCTGCCTAACTAAGTAACAGACAAACTAATAGACAAACTAACTAACTAACTGACAAACAAACTAATTAACAGCAAACTAACTAACTAACTACCTGCAAACTAACTATCTAACTGGGGAACTAACTAATTAACTGTAAACAGACTAACTAACTAACTGACAAATCAACTAATTAAATAACTAACTAACTAACAAACTAACTGACTCACTGACAAAGTAACAAACTAACTAACTAATCAATTTACTGAATAACTAACCAATTAACTGCAAACTTACTATCTGACTGAGAAACTAACTAACTAACTGACAAACCAACTGACTATTTAACTAACAAACTGACGAACTAACTCACATACTAACTAAGTAACAAACTAGCTAATTAACTAACTGCAAACTAGCAAACTGACTGACAAACTAACTATCTAACTGACAAACTATCTAACCAACTGACAAACTAACTAACTAACTGAAAAACTAACTAACAGCAAACAAACTAACTAACTGACAATCTAACTATATAACTGACAAACTAACTAACTAACTAACTAACTAACTAACTGCAAACTAACTTACTAGCTAACTCACTAAATAAATAGCTAACTAACAAACTAACTAACTAAATACAAACTAACGAGCTAACTGACAAACTAACTAACTCACGTACAAACTAACTAACTAACTAACCGCAAACGAACTAACTAATTATCTGCAAACTAACTAACTAACTGCAAACTAGCTAACTAACTGACAAACTAACTCACGAACTGACAAACTATTTAACTAACTGGCGAACAAACTAACTAATTAACTGACTAACTAACTAATTAACTGCAAACTGACTAACTAACTGACAAACTAACTAACTAAATAACTAACTAACTAGCTGCAAACTAACTAACTAACTGACAAACTAACTAACTAACTGCAGCCTCACTCACTAACTGACAAACTATTTAACTAACTAACAAACTAACTAACTAACTGAAAACTAACTAACTAACAGACAAACTAACTATTTATCTGCAAACTAACTAACTAACTGACAAACTAACTAACTAACTGCAAACGAACTCACTAACTGGCAAGCTAACTAACTAACTGGTGAAATGGCGTGCGCCTCCTCGCACTTTCTGCTGCCGAGCCCCCCTCGAGCATCACCAGTAATTTCCAGCGCTGCTCTGACTCATGCACTGGTACTGGAAATGCCCTGGTTTTCCGCATTTATAACACGTTTTGTCCTTTTGCTCCTCACTTTTGAATGCATTTGAATTTACACTTTTATTTCTTGAATTTTCATTTTCATCTCTTTCTCTGCTTTCCCATAGTTTAATTTTATTAATTATGTAATCCACATTTCTATCTCCTTCGGGTAATACATCGACTAAATCTCCAATATGACTTAATGAACTTGGCAGCGTTCTCAACATGTAATTCAATTTTTCTTTTTCAGTCACAATTATTATTTCACGTTCAATTATTAATTTTTCAAATTCACTGTAGAATTCACTTGTTTTTGAATAATTTCTTAAAGTAGTTTTATCTAATTTATTTCTTACAGATATCTGTAGTGAGGTTGATTCGTGCGTATATAGTTTATCTAATTTCTCAATTATTCCATAATTTGTTGATTCATCATCTATAAATTCCATTTGTCTATTTGACAAGGCACTATATATATATAGTTCATCGCCTTCAAATCTGTATCATTCCATGCGGCTTCATTATTCGTTCCGGCTCTCTCTCGTTCAATAACTTTTTCACACTTCTTCATTCTCAAAAATATCGTAATTCTCGTCTTCCACGTGCTGTAGTCTTTTCCATCGAAAATTGGTAGCGTCATCTTGAACTCGTCCGCCGTATTGACTCCTCTCTTTTGTTCGTTTTCTTCAGAAGCTTTATTCACTTTATTTAACGCTATGATTTTCTTCGCGATATCCACAAATCGTTTTCCACTTTCTTTTGTTTTACTGAGTTTTTGATCACTTCACTTGAACTCTCTTTACCTTTTAGATCACTTTTCGAGCCGCTGCCACGTGTTCCCATAATCTCACTTACTCAATGAACCACGGACCCTGCTACCATGTTGAAATGATGTTACCATATTGTTTATTGATTATTTAAAACTTTATTAATTATCGGACATTCCTTAACATCATACCACCGAACATGTACGCTAGACATGCAAGAAAAGAACAGTCTGTCCGGACGTTTCATTTCTTATGCGTTCTTTATTTTCTCTTCGCGGAAATTGTCTTGATTCTCGCTTCGTGTTATTCGAGCTGCCAAAGTTCTTCCGTTCGAACATGCCGTCGTTTGCGTTCGGCCGCCACGCATTCTCGCTTCCGATTCTTCTAGAAGCTTGAGTGCTTTCAGTGCTTCAGGTGTCGGTAGGTAATCTTTCCTGCGTTTCAATCGCTATTCTGAAACTTTTGTAATAATCTGGGATGCTATATGTATAGCAGCAGGATTGTGAGCAAATAAATCGTCGACGATTTTTAATTCCATGTCTTCTAATTTGTCCACAACATCGAAAAAGTTTCCTAAATGGTCATTCATGCTGTCGTCGTCGCGCATCTTGTGTAGAATAAGACGCTTTAACAGCATTGCTTTTCGGGCAGGTCCTTTGGACTCGTATACTGCTCTCGTGCAATTTTCCCATACATCTCTTGATGTTTTGCAATCTTTGATATGTTTAACTTTTTTTTGCCTTCACATCGGCTATATCCCACGCCGCTGCCTTCTGTTCGGTACGCGTAATGGCCCGAACTAGCATAACCCCAAGCGTCATTTTTTATTAGCAACGCTTGAATTTTCCGAGTGGTTCGATTCTCACTGTTTGATTCATTTTTAATTTTCTTATCGCGTGTACTGCTTCGTAACGTTTTTCGTCGAAACAGGAAGGTTACCGCGCGCGCGCGCGCGCGTCATGTGTTCTTTCGATCGCGATAGTCGCGTGTCATTATTTTCGCATACGCGTATTTCGCTGTTTCCAACTGTGCGCACTTAGCATTCACTTTACACTTTACTTTATCATTTTAGAATGGTCTGGGCCCATAGCCTGTAGCAGAGGTTATAGAAATGAAACAAAAAACAGCTCATAATATATTTTAGGTTACGTTTAATGCATATGGCACGTATCATTGCATACATCGTACCGCTACTGGCCAGTGTTATAACATACTAAAAAAAAGACGGCGCACACGCCTGCCAACGAGGTAAAAAGAAATACCACCAACATACGCATGTTTGCCAACATGGAAATGAGAAACATTTCGAACATATCTATAGATTAATAAATATTTACATTAAATTTAACAATCTTATAGAAAAAGAAATAAATTATAGATTAATAATTATATTTGTTAGAATCTAAGGGTTCTAACCGGGGTCCGGATGAGGGAGTTGACAGGGAAAGAGAAGTTGCTCAGATTTGATTTTTCTTTCGTTTGTCGCTTCGCGACAAACCGTTTATTTTTACAAAAAAAATATGAAAAAAAACTAAAAATCAAATAAACTATAAAAAAAAATATTTTTTGCAACGGCCAGGGGGGTGGAAGGCCTCACCGGTGTTGCCCTGGCTGGGTCGGTCCTTGATTGCTGAAACAAAGGATCGACCAAATTAACTACGTGTGTGTACGTAATGTAAATACACGCTCGTCAGCTGTTCGACTCGCTCTCCTAGCGACTATCGGTGCGCTCGGAGGGGGAGATCAGCTGTCGTTTAGCGTAATTTAGTGGACTGTATTACGTTGCTCGCGGATAGTTTTTTATTTAAACTATCGACGAGACTTTTGCCCTGAACAGAGGAGACTTGACTCGATTCTGTCGGGGGCTCTGCGATGCCACGGATGGGTCACCAAATGGAGGTTGTAATTCTCCAAGTGAGTGGGTCCTGTGAGCACGTTCACCGTGTGGGTTGACGTATAAACGTCGCGCGAGGCGTGTTGTTTCTGCTACACTTTATATCTACTGTACAGCGACCGTTAATATCGGGGACTGTACAGTAAGCGAATTTACACAGAAAAAACCTCGGGCTGGTCCAACCGCACTATAAAGCCTACCCGGCAACCGTATTTACGGGGACCGTATGTGGTAGGCGGCGTGACGGAAGGGAGGCGCTTTGAACCTGAACTCCGCCGTTGAGTGTACGGTCGACTCGTACACCGACGGGTTTTCGGAGAGGGTCCGCAGTGGCCTTTACACGGTAAACACTCCACGAGGCGGTACCGAACTATCGGTAGGACCTTTGGGAGGCTCCGAAGCCGTATAGTTTGAAGGGATTCTGGGTGCTCGCGGTCGCGCGGCAACGACTGCAACGTACAATCACTTCCTCGCGCTCGCGGTCGCGTCACGCGCCGCGTGTACTACGACCACTTATGCGTTTGGTAGATTGTTTTTTGTTTCGAAATCTCTAATCGCAGCAACGATGAGAATTCTTTTACATCAAGTCCAAAAAGAATTATTGCAGATAAGCGTTTTGCTTGTTCTGCGGAGCGCGTACTGTAGGAGCGAGATCTTCGGGGATCTGCTCCCGTTGGCAATCGGCTCGTGAATAATCCAAAATTCGTCGAGCATCGACAGACGAAGACTCGGTCGTGCCTTGTCGTCGCGACGTGGCGCTGTCGAGTCCGACCGTCGATCTCGTTTCAATAAATGGTATGGTTCTCTCTCTCGACGCTGACGTCACTAAGCCGTTTAAATGGCGTTTGAAGCGAATCTTCGCGTGAGGTCGGCGTACAAAAAACACGTAAACGGCCGCGGTTTTAAACTGTCGGTACGCCGAACGAACTCGGCGACAGCTTAACCTTCCGAAGTGTCACGTACACAAACGATACGGGAATCGCGGTCGAGATTTATTCTTTCCCGGACGAACGCGATTTTAAATATATTTAACATATTTAAACAATATTATATATAACAAATTATATTATATCTGTTTAAAGATTGCATAATGCCGAGCGATTAGCCTCGGCCGCAATTACCGTTAATCCTGTTAACGTACAATAACCAAGAGATTATCTCTAATTGGATTTGTATAGCGAACGGTGATTGAAAAACGTGTGTATTATTAGTTTTTCTGGCATCGGTGAATCGTACCGTCGCGGCCGGTACTGGCCAGGTAGTCGCGTGAGTTTTCTTTTAAACTCTGAGGGGTTGTAAGGCCCTCTTAACCCTCGTGGTACGCGGGTTCCTAGCCGTCGCTCGCCAAATTAATCTTGAGCGACTAGTTAATTGCCGGATTGTTTCGAATCGAAATCCGGCTGTTCTCTTTAATGTCGAATCACGAGTTGTTGCTCACGAACCGCTTGAGCTGAGGTTTCGCGAAATGATGTTCGAATAACGAATGGTTCACGAGACGATTGAACTGCCGATTTTGGAACGTTTACTCTGAGATTTCAGCGACGAGTTAAAGTGGATTTCGACCGTTGTTTCGACTTTTCAGCGACGAGTTAAAGATTTTCGATCGTTGTTGTCTGAGGTTTCAGCGACGAGTGTCGAAGTGTCCGGAGCCCGTTTCCTCCTCGGCTTGAACCCCCTCCGAGACGCGATTTTGGGGTTCGTCAACCGATTCGCGTTGACTTTTTCCGTTTATCGATTGGCCATCGACTTGGGGGAGGAGGATCGATTTTCCTGCCCCGTTGGCCAGGAAACTCCTCCCTCGCGCGATCGTGGAGGAGGAAGAGTCCCATCTCACCCTGGACGAGGGTGACCGAGGTTTCCTCCCCAAGTCGAAGGCCCCGTTAATTTTGCCGAGGAAAAAACGGGACTCCGAATTACGCCTAGCTACACGTGCGTTGCAGACGTTTTTATGGCTGCATTGTTCCATGAGTTGGCGACGGTTCGTTGTAGAGGACCGTGCCACCCGCGGAACAATGCAGCCCTTCGTCGGTCAACTCGGGCCTTGCACTTTCGAAAAGCTAAAGTGCTTGAATGCTTTACGATGAAATTTGCCAGATGCGGAATGTTCGAAGACTTTTTCGACAAAGTCAGGTTCCGCATCTGGCACCATAAACGAGCGGAAAAACCCGAGCTGACCGGACGGAACATGCTCCCCCCGTTGAACGCGGAAGGCGTTCAAGAGGTTGAATGGTGACCGATTCGTGTCACGGAGCTAAGGTGATGCGATTGATTCGATTATGCGATTACGATAATTGCGGATTACGACCGCTAAACGACTGCTCAACGCTTTGAGCAGTTTCGATTTTTTGCCCATCGAACGCTGGGCCGGCTGCGCGCTGCTGTGCCGGGGGCTGCTTGGCTGGTCCGCACGATGACCGCTCTGATTACCCCCTTCTGGTCCGGTGTGCCTCCTCTCGAAACGGGCGAGGTGCTCCTGGAGCAGGTTGGACCGTTGTCCTACAGCGGTGCGGGATGCGGTGATTGCGGATTACGACCGCTAGGCGACTGCTCAACGTTTTGAGCAGTTTCGATGTCGTCCGTTACTGGAAGCTGGGCCAGCTGCTTGACGCTGCGCCTGTAGCTGCCGTGGCTGGTCCGCACGGTCGCCGCTCGTGTTACCCCGTCTGGCCCAGTGTGCATCCTTTCGATTCGGCCGAGGTGCCACTGGAGCGGAGGTAGGTGGTCGTCCTTCAAGACCACCAAGGATCCCTCTCGTAGATCGTGGGATCCCTTGACCCACTTTTGTCGTACGTTGAGCTGGTTCAGGTACTCTTTGTACCACCTGTTCCAGAAGTCGCGTTTTACCTTCTGGATATGCTGCCACTTCGACAGCCGGTTGACAGGTGTATTGCTGAAATCGGCCTCAGGTAGGCTCGTCAAAGAATTACCAATTAACAGGTGGGCTGGAGTCAATGCGGAAGGATCGGTTGGGTCGGCGGAAAGTGGAGTTAGCGGACGTGAATTTAGGATTCCTTCGATTTCGACAACCAAGGTGTTGAACTCTTCGAACGTAAAGAGTTCTTCACCGACCACGCGTTTTATGTGGTGTTTGAACGACCGAACCGCGGCTTCCCATAGCCCTCCGAAGTTCGGTGAGAGGGCTGGGATGAAGTGCTACGATATTTGTTTGTCGATAAGCCATCGTTGTACCCCTTCGTCGGCGTTAAGTACCTGGTGGAGTTTCGATAACTCATTGTCCGCGCCGACGAAATTCGTTCCGTTGTCGGAGTAAATATTGCGGCAGAGTCCTCTTCTAGCTACGAATCGTTTTAAGGCAGCGATGAAGGTTTCGGTGGTCATGTCTCCCACTACCTCAAGGTGCACCGCCTTGGTTGCAAAACAAACAAATACCGCAACGTAAATTTTGACTCGATTTCGATTCCGGAATTTTTTTTCCTTTACGTAAAACGGACCGCAATAATCGATGCCGCAATTATCGAAGGGTCGGCTTTCGGAAACGCGTGCCGCAGGTAAGTTGCCCATGACGTACTTGGTTATTGGGGGGTCGACCCGAAAGCACCTGACGCACCGGCGTACGATTTTGCGTACGGTGTTTCTCCCATCCATAGGCCAATATTGCTGGCGGACGAGGCATAATGTCGTGTTAATCCCGGCGTGATGATTCTCGACATGTGCGTTTCGAATTATTAATTCCGTTATCGTGTTATTTTTGGCAACAACACTGGGTGTTTTTGCTCATATGGCAAAGCCGAGTTCTGCAGCCGGCCGCCGACACGTAAGAGTCCCTTATCGTCCAGGAAGGGTCGTAGCGCTAAGAGTCTGCTGGCCGATTGTAACTCTTTTCCCGTTTTGAGCTGTTGGATTTCTCTGGCGAAGACGGACGCTTGGGTGAGCTGCAGAATTCGTTCGTTCGCGTGGTGCAGCTCTTCGATCGTTAGTGGACCCCTGTTACTGTTATTCCCTTTGAAGCGCAGGCAGTACGCGATGATTCTGCGCAAACGCTTTATTGACGAGTACCGGTGCAAAATTTCTTCGGAATGACACGTTTTAGTTACGAAGCACGTAAAGGGTCTCGCTTCAGGTACGTTTGACGTGATCGTATATTGCGAGGGCGGCCAATTCAATTCCGATTCGAGAAGCCACGTGGGTCCGTTGCGCCAAGTTGAATTGGTTCGAAATTGCCGCGCCGATTGTCCTCGCGATATCATGTCGGCTGGGTTGTCGGCTGATTTAACGTGTCGCCACGCGGTTACGCTTGTCTTCTCCTGGATTTTGGAAACGCGATTTGCCACAAACGTTTTCAAGGTGCAGGGTTCCTTGTTGATCCAGTTGAGAACGATGGTCGAGTCGGTCCAAAACGTGATCTTGTCGAATGATCGCGCGAAATTTTGGAGAGCGGTCGTATGGAGATTGGCCAGCAACAGTGCTCCGCACAATTCGAGACGGGCGAGGCTAACGGTTTTTAACGGTGCAACGCGCGATTTTGCACATAGCAACTCGACCTTGATTTTTCCGGCTTCGTCTATGGTTCGTACGTAGAGACACGCGCCGTACGCGCGTTCACTCGCATCGCAGTATCCGTGCAGCTCGGTTCTCATGGTTGCGCGCTGCGTTACGTGGCGCGGGAAGGCAATTTTGTCCAAGGTGCTGAACTCTTGCACGAAAGCTGTCCATTCGGTGTGCAATTCATGGGGTATCGATTCGTCCCAATTTAATTGCAGCCGCCAGAGTCCTTGGATCAAAATTTTTGCCTTGATGATTACCGGCGATAGTAGCCCTAACGGATCAAAGATTTTCGAAATAGTAGATAGGATTGTTCGTTTGGTTATTTTCGCGTCGGTTTGGAGGTCCACCGTATAGACTATTTCATCGTTGCGAGCGTCCCATGAAAGTCCCAAGGTTTTGATGGATGAGTCGCCGAAAAAATTTTGGGTGGATTTGTTCCGTCGGTAATCCGGTTAACAATCGCGGGTCGTTCGATACCCACTGTCGAATATTCAATCCTCCGCGTTTTAGGAGGTCGATGACAGAGTCTCGTAAATGCAAGGCTTGCGCGTAAGTATTGGCTCCGGTTAGCAAGTCATCTATGTACAAATCTTGCGTTACCACCTTCGCCGCGATCGGGGCTCGCGAACTTTCGTCTTCGGCCAGCTGTTGTAGGCATCTGACCGCGAGATATGGAGCTGATGATAATCCGAATGTGACTGTATTCAGTTCATATGCCTTAATGCGTCCGTCGTCGTCGCGCCACAAGATTTGCTGATATCGACGATCCTCCGGACGGACGAGGAACTGCCGATACATTTTTTCTATGTCTCCGGTGAGAACATAGTTGTGCGTACGGAAACGCATAAGGAGGGCGAACAAATCGTCTTGGATAGTGGGCCCGGTCATGAGGCCGTCGTTAAGCGAAAGTCCGCTACTCGATTTTGCCGAACCGTCGAATACGACTCGGACCTTAGTGGTGGTGCTCGATGATTTTACGACGGCATGATGCGGCAGGTAGAATCCGTCCGTATTGCTGGCCTCGTTTACCTCGCTCATGTGCCCGAGCTCTAAGTAATCTTTGATTACGGCCACGTATTCGCGTTTTAATTCCGCGTCGCGATTAAATTTCCGTTCGAGCGACAAATAACGAGTGAGAGCGCGCGATCGTGACTCTCTAAGCTCGGACTCCCTTCCGTTGAAGGGTAACGCGACGACATACCGTCCCGATTTATCGCGTTTAATATGATCTTTGAAATGATCTTCGCAATCCTGCTCTTCTGCCGATAAATGTCGGATGTGGGGACCCTCCTCTAACTCCCAGAATTTTTGTAAATCGAAATCCGGGGTAGCGAAGAATGTCCGGTGTTTCGCGCGCGCCGTTGCCGTAGGGCCGCTCCCCCCGATGACCCATCCAAATTGGGTTTTCTGCAGAATCAGATCCGACTGCTCATTGGAGGAGAGGTTCAGTTGACCTATGCTTAAGCTTGCCATCGTCGGTCCGGCGCTTATAAGCATGTCAACTGGAGCCGGGCGGTGAAATTGCGGATCGGCCAATTTCACGTTTTTCGGTATCGGAATTCTGGCGCGGTCGATTTGTTGATCCGGGATTCTATTGGCTATTCGCGGTACCGTGAAGAATTTCAGCGTCCGTTTGAAATTCGATGTCCGCGATTTTACCGTGGCCGTCAGAAGATTGTTCGTCGTCGTGTCTTCTTGATTTAAGACTTCGATCTTGACTGCGCATGTTTCCAGGGGAAGGTTTAATTTCGCGGCGAGGGCTTCGGTCATGAAATTGGCGCTCGAGCACGTGTCTATGAGCGTGCGACACTCGATCGCTCTGCGCTCCCTGTCATATACTTCGACCATAGCCGTTGCTAAGAGGCCGTGCGATGGGAGATCGGTGGATGATGCGGCGACCGGTGACCCCTTCCCGTTTGGTTTCGCGGCGTTCCGTGTCTGTCACGGTTTCGATTCCGTCAATCCCGTGTGTTTCGCGTCTTGGTGCAATTTTGTATTATGCCGCTGATTGCACACTTGGCATGTACCACCGCGGCAATCCTCGCTTCGGTGTCCCGGACGTAAGCAGTTCATGCACAGATCGGCCTTGCGCGCGGCGTCGATACGATGAATGACCGGCATCTCGATGAACCGTTTGCACGAATATTCTGCGTGTCCCTCCGAATTGCAGATGCTGCACGATGACCCGGCGATCGATCTCGGTGTCTTTCGTTGCGGACCCGGTGACGGTGGCTGCCGTTTTGAGTAATTTTCGCGCTGGTCGAAATTCGCGCGCGGCGGTTCCCTTGTCGACGTTTTCGTAGCGTACGTCTTTATTTTTTGGTATTGTGTCTTCGGAGAACGCGGGCGAAGATGGTACGGTCGCGATTGAGTCGGAGGCGGAATCGCGTCTCGATATGAGTTTTGTGTTGCGCGATTTGTCGGTTCAAATTCTTCCGTCTGATGTGATGCGTTATGCATGAATTTGATGACCTCCTCGAGTTTGGGAACTTCGGTGTCGGAGAGCGTACGTTCCCAGTTCCGTTTCGTTTCTTCGTCCATCTTCGAGACGATGATGCTGGTAATTAAATCCTGCGCTATGTTCTCCCAAGAACGACCGAGGGCTTGCAGGGATCGAATGTGCAGTTGCACGGGGTTCACGAGGTCGCGTACCGATTCGGACCTGTGATCGGGCATCGATGGCGAGTCGCGGAGCAGGGCCGCGTGACGGAGTACGAGTGCGCGTCGGTTGTCGTACATCTCGCTTAAGTGAGTCCACGCCGCTTCGTAATTCTCATTCGAGATCGTGAAAGCGCTGATCGCCGCTTCAGCCTTTCCCGATAGAGACAATTGCAGGTACTGCAATTTTTGAATCTTTGCTTAGCCCGGTTGCAAATCAATAAGGTTGTTTTGAACGCGTCCTTGAATGTGAGCCATGACTCGATTCGTCCGTCGAATTTCGGAAGGCTCATCTTCGGCAAGTTTACCGGCAGCGAGCATGACGACGTGGCTGTCGGGTTGCAGCTTCCGTTGCTGCAATTCGCGGGACTCGAATGCTCTCCCGATTTTGAAGGAGCAGCGGCGCTCGCGAGACGATTGAGCATCACCGTTGCTCTTGCAATCACGTTGTCGTAAATATCGGTCGCGGCGTTTCTTTCGACCTCGGCTTCGTCATAATTGTCTATGTTGCCTAGCTCGTCTTGGACGCGATTAAACGTGTCGAATTGCCCGCGAATGCGCAGAAGCCGTTCGGACAATTTTATGCGTTCTGTCTCGCTGTCCTTGAAGGAGTCCAAGTAATGCCCGAACATTGTTACTTGGCTCTTGCACGTGCGCCGTTTATTTTTCAATTCGCGAATTCGGACCTCGTGATTGTCGGACATGCTCGCGCTCGTGTCTTTGGTCGGAGACATGTCTTAATCGAAGTGAAGGATCGGAAAGAGAGGAAATTCAAACCGTGTTAATTGGCAATTGTAACGAACGAGCCTACCTTTCGCAGTCCGTCCAGGGGTCGTCTTGAATCTGTGGTCAGCGTTGTCCTGTAGTAGACCGTCGCTGTCCTTCCCTGGAGTCGTCCTCGTTTGGTCGGTTGGCTTGCCTCGGGATGGCCTTATACGAAAAGGCCTCCTCTCATACGGTGGGTGGATAGCTTGTGGATTGCAGGTTTGGTCGCACTGTTTCCACACGTCATTATCCGGCTCGAAGGACCATGACTCGTACCGTCGCGGCGGTACTGGCCAGGTAGTCGCGTGAGTTTTCTTTTAAACTCTGAGGGGTTGTAAGGCCCTCTTAACCCTCGTGGTACGCGGGTTCCTAGCCGTCGCTCGCCAAATTAATCTTGAGCGACTAGTTAATTGCCGGATTGTTTCGAATCGAAATCCGGCTGTTCTCTTTAATGTCGAATCACGAGTTGTTGCTCACGAACCGCTTGAGCTGAGGTTTCGCGAAATGATGTTCGAATAACGAATGGTTCACGAGACGATTGAACTGCCGATTTTGGAACGTTTACTCTGAGATTTCAGCGACGAGTTAAAGTGGATTTAGACCGTTGTCTTCGAACTTTTAGCGACGAATTAAAGATTTCGATCGTTGTTGTCTGAGGTTTCAGCGACGAGTGTCGAAGTGTCCGGAGCCCGTTTCCTCCTCGGCTTGAACCCCCTCCGAGACGCGATTTTGGGGGTTTCGTCAACCGATTCGCGTTGACTTTTTCCGTTTATCGATTGGCCATCGACTTGGGGGAGGAGGATCGATTTTCCTGCCCCGTTGGCCAGGAAACTCCTCCCTCGCGCGATCGTGGAGGAGGAAGAGTCCCATCTCACCCTGGACGAGGGTGACCGAGGTTTCCTCCCCAAGTCGAAGGCCCCGTTAATTTTGCCGAGGAAAAAACGGGATTCCGAATTACGCCTAGCTACACGTGCGTTGCAGACGTTTTATGGCTGCCTTGTTCCATGAGTTGGCGACGGTTGTTGTAGAGGACCGTGCCACCCGCGGAACAATGCAGCCCTTCGTCGGTCAACTCGGGCCTTGCACTTTCGAAAAGCTAAAGTGCTTGAATGCTTTACGATGAAATTTGCCAGATGCGGAATGTTCGAAGACTTTTTCGACAAAGTCAAGGTTCCGTATCTGGCACCATAAACGAGCGGAAAAACCCGAGCTGACCGGACGGAACATAATCTGTTGGTCAGATTCCACTATTACACTTGCTTGGTTGAAAAAACATGCTTCGACTTGGAAGGTTGTGATAGCCAACCGAGTATCAAAAATCCAAACCTTGCTTCCGAAGGCTGAATGGAGACACGTTCCCACCCGCTTCAATCCCGCGGATTTGAATTCGCGCGGTGTCGAAGCAGCGGAACTCATTCAGTCGAAGCTATGGATTTCTGGACCAGCATGGTTGAGACAATCTGAAGAAAATTGGCCGAAAACGCCTGATTCCATCGATACGAGCGAGGGCAAGCGCATTCCGCACGCCCACGTTGCAACTCCAGAGAAAGAATGGGAATTCGTGTTTCGATTCTCAACCTGGAGTAAGCTACTTCGCGTAACTGCATATTGTCTCCGATTACGAAGACCGATGCAAGGTGAGCGAAGGTCGTTCGATGCAAACATTGTCGAAGCTTCAGAATTGCAGCTCGCCAAGGAAAGAATCGTCCGCTACATACAGCGAACGCACTTCGCGGGCGAGTACCAGTGCTTAAAAAAGCGCAGGGAAATTCCCGCGAAATCTCCATTAAAACGTCTGAACCCGTTCCTAGACGCACACGATGTCTTAAGGGTAGGTGGACGATTGGAGAATGCGACGCTGGCATGGGAAGCGAAGCACCCCATAATTTTGCCAAAACATCATGTGTCCACCATGATAATCCGGCAGTGCCACGTAAATACGTTGCATGGGGGCTTGCAGCTGACGATATCCATGGTAAAACAGCAATTTTGGATCCTCGGTTGCAGAACCACGGCTCGAAAGGTCATTCATCAATGCATGAAATGCGTGAGATGGAGGGCACAAACCTCCACGCAGATCATGCAGGATTTGACCTTGGAACGAAGTCGTCCAGCCCGGGCTTTTCTAAACTGCGGAGTTGATTATGCGGGACCGTACAAAGTCCGCGACTCCGCGGGCCGAGGAAAAACAGCTCATAAAGCGTACATAGCGGTTTTTGTCTGCTTCGCTACAAGGGCTATACACATTGAACTCGTCCACGATTACACGACGAGTGCATTTTTGGCTGCATTGGAGCGATTCATTGCCCGACGAGGAATCCCGTCCTGCATACGCAGTGACAACGGGACAAATTTCGTCGGTGCAGATCGTGAATTAAGAAAACATTTCAATATGGTGTGTAAAACGCCGGAAATGCGAAACGAATGTGGCCAGAAGGGCATTCGGTGGAAATTTAATCCACCCAGTGCCCCTACTTCGGTGGGATGCAGGAAGCTGGTGTCAAATCAGTGAAGCATCATTTGAAGCGCATCATAGGAGAATTCACTCCCACGAGCGAAGAATTACAGACGTTACTCTGTAAAATCGAAGCCAGTTTAAACTCGCGACCGATTGCCGCTCTGAGTGACAGCCCAGATGATTACGCGCCTCTCACACCGGCCCACTTCCTAATCGGCGGGCCTACGTTGGCACCCCCAATGGAATCCGTGGAAAATGTAAATATTTCGCATCTTACAAGATGGAGAGCAATGCAAAAATTCCACGAGCAGCTCTGGAGACACTGGACGAGAGATTATCTCACGCATCTCCAGAACCGCTACAAATGGCAGACGGAAAATACACGCCTAAAAAAGGACGATCTTGTTCTGGTACAGAATCCTCTCCTCCCCCCAAATCAGTGGGAAATGGGAAGAATAGAGGAAGTATTTCCGGGAAAGGATGGGCATGTACGTGTAGTTAAAGTACGTACAGCCAAATCCACATATACACAACCAATTACGCGATTGTGTAAACTGCCTGTGGCTGAGTTTTCGTTTGAGTCACCTTCGGCAACGGTCACCGAAGTCGAACAGGTGATCTAAACAAAACCGTTCAAGTTCGAAAGGACAAGGATTTTGGAAGGTGAGAACGGTTGATTCTGAACGGCGGCTGAAAAGGCCTGGAAACCCGAACAGGGCGTCGCAGAACGATGCCCTGCCAAAGGCAGCCATCCAGGCCATCCTCGCTTCCCTGCAGGTGCTGCAGGGAAACAATTCCACTGGACCTTCCAATAAATGTGAGTAAATTGCATTTTTTTAATTTGCATGCGCCTACTCTCACTCGGGTCGCGGCCATTCGGTAGAATCGCTCCCTAGTTCATTGCACGGACCGTGCAAGGGGGGCGGTATGTTTAAAGATTGCATAATGCCGAGCGATTATCCTCGGCCGCAATTACCGTTAATCCTGTTAACGTACAATAACCAAGAGATTATCTCTAATTGGATTTGTATAGCGAACGGTGATTGAAAAACGTGTGTATTATTAGTTTTTCTGGCATCGGTAACGGCTCATTACCTTTCGATTCGAGTGTGCTAACGGTGTTAGTGACGTCAGTACCGTGAGAGAGTAGTGCGCCGATAATGTGACAAGGAGAGACGGCCGAAATTCAGACAGCGCCACGGAACGACCAGTAAGAGTACCGCGGCGACGTCTTCGGCTGTCAATCCGTATCATTCTTACGGCGACTTCTGACCGAGACGCATCGGCTCCCGATCATATTTCGATCAGAAGTTAATCGCGATTGAAGAGGGAAAATCCTCTTGCGAGAAAGCCATAAAGACTGCTGTTTAAAAGGGTGTAGCGAGCCTTGCTCGAAAAGGTCGGAAATTCATTCCCACCTTGCTTGGAAAACACGATTCGCATCTCGATTCGTGCAAGTTCACCTGATTCTCGTTCGAGCAAATCTCGATCGAGTTTAATTAATTTAAATTTACTGCAGATTTTGGAGGGCTCGAGAATACACCAATAGGGTGTTCGACCCCTCCTGTGCGGAATTTAAAGGTCGATTCCAACGTATACACGTTGAATCATACAGAAGTCGGCGGTACCGTCCATACTTCTGTGTGATTGCCCTTCGGCTTAGGAGACACCAAAAGGGAGGCACCTACGTGGTGTACCTCCTGGTGGGCTCACTGTAGTCAGGTCCACGTCCATTTTGGACGTGTGATTTTCGGTCTTCGCCTCCTTATTTCTACAGATCCCGCCGGTGTAACGTTTAGAGGAGCACCAGTGCGGAGAAGTAACGGAGTCGTGGGTCAGGCCCCCGCGTAGTTCAAAATACTGCAACGTATCACGTCGAGTAGTGTATTCGTGCAGTGAACAACGTGTTGTCGGGCTTCGCAGTGTAACTCTCGGCCAAATAAGTCATCTGTTGGAACGTGTTAAGAGAAGCCGCAGATTGACGGTCGTGCAGTGCACTGCAGTGCGACTCGACGCACAGACTCAGTGTGCATACTCACGGGAACAGTGCATTAGGAGCCTTACAACCTCCTCTTGCATCCCCGTCCACTGGGCAATCGACCACTGAATCGGCGAAGAAAAGAAGTTTAATTCTTTTCCTAGCCAAAATACAGTCCACTTATATTTCGTAATTTACGACAGTTTACATTTCTCCGCTCCGGTACGTTCGAATTACGAAGCCAGGAGCGCGAGCAAACGAGCGCGACGAAGATACGTATAACGTGTACGTGTGTCTAACACATAGTCGTGTTTTTCTGTTCATAGGAATCTTGGCCTACCTCAAGCCTGCGAGTTCGGCGACCCAGCATCGCGGAACGGCCAGACACGAGGCCAAATTAATATTTCCCTGTTCAGTCTCGTTACTTTTAATTATAATTATTCGTTGGGTTTTTCTTTTGTTTCTTTTATTTGGGTTTTGTAATAAAAGGTCGGTCCTAAAGACCGACGAAAAGAAAACCATTTGTGTCCGATTCACTTCCCCTATAAAACTCCCACACCTCTATCCGGACTCACACGTTAAAAGTATATATCCATTACTTTTTAACAAATTCCATTTAGTAATTTACTTACTAATTACGTAGTAATTAACGAATTAGGTAACAGTTATAGTGGTAGTATTTTTAATTATTGTATTCGTTCCTCGATGTATCTTCAACGCGCATCTTGCTACCTACCCGGCGCGGTGGCTCTCCGAGGTCGGACGGCCCTGAGCGCGCGGAAGGCGATCGCCGTGATTGGTCAGTGTTTTTCGTTAATAATTCAAAAACGAAGCTCCATCCGACATTTTTGCAAAGGAATTGTTGTTCAGAATCGTCTCAGCTACCCCCCATTTCCGGTTCTTACACTATTTACGGGGACACCCTGTATAGCCTTCGTTCATCCACCGACCCCGCTCGTGGTCTCGATCACGAGCTAAGGGCATTCAACCGCCGCACAGTGGGCAAAATCGAGCTAAAATGGACAAAATTCGGTTAACTCAGTGAATTTTGCCGTAAATTTTTAGAAAATTGATATCTCTAGGTTGTTTTGGACATAGATTTCAAATTTTGAATAAAAATGATCGAATTCAAAATGATCGATTCAATATGGCGGACGGAAAAATCAAAACTTAATAAATTTTTTTGAAAATTAATATACCTGAGTAACTGGACATGCTGATTTTGAATTTTTATTTGAAATTGTGGAATTCAAAATGGCTGATCCAACTTGGCGGATTTCGAAAAATATGGACAAAAATTGATAACTCATTGAATATTGAATGAAATTATTTTAATATTGATGATCTAATGTGTGTTTTTGGGGGTCGCTTATTTCGAATATCAAATTAAAATTATAAAATTAACCATAGTGAATCTTATATGGAAGAGATATCACATATATACAGAGTGTCGAGTGTTTTCCCTGGGAAAAATTTTAATGGGGGATTCTAATGGCCAAAATAAGACGAAAATCATGAATACCAATTTGTTGATTGAGGTTTCGTTAAGAAGTTCTTAACATTTAAAATTCCGCTTGTACTGAATTTTTTTTCTCGAAAATGTACAAGATTTCGGGGGTATGTCTATTCACCAAAAATGGTTGTACTTGATCCCAGAGCCTAAAATAATTTTTTTTTCACGGTGAAATTATTTCATAGCTCTTGATTTTTCTTAAAAATTCGATTTTCATTTTTAATAAATTTGTTTGAAGCTGTACGAAAATGTTGTCTAATCCTTTTTGTAGGTATCCATGAGCTCTACTTCAGAAAAAAATTTCATTGAGATATATTCACTGTTCTAGAAGTTATGGTCATTTGAAATTGAGCAATTTTTACGGGTTTTTTTTTCACTTTACGGGGTCAAGGAACAACTTTTCGAATATTCTTGGAACATTTACATATTCTACACTAAAATACGCGTTGTTTGCCGTGTTGAAACATTAAAATCGTCCAATCCGTTCAGAAGTTATGACGTTTTAAAGATACGCATGAAATTACAGGGAAGCATTTCTGGCCTCACATTAGATTTCCGGTAAGGCACTTTTTTCTTGAAATGCGTAGAATTCAGGTGTATGTGTAATGACGAAAAATGATTGTAATCGACCCTTGCAACCGAAAATAATTTTTTTAGAACGATTTGAAACATTTTTTTTTGCCGAAAAATGTCAGCACCTACCCGAATTTTTGCTCAAAAGTGGGTACGATTTTTGGGGTATGTGTATTCACCAAAAATGATTGCAATTGACTCCCTCAACCAAAAATAATTTTTTCAGAATAATTTAAAATTTTTTAATTTAATTTTTTAATAACTTTTTAACGAAGCCTCAGTCAAGAAATTGATATTTTTGATTGACGTCTTATTTTGGCCTCTAGAATCTCCCTTTAAAATTTTTCTCAGGGGTGGCCGAACACTCTGTATATTAGTGATGATTTCTGGATTGTTAATATTGAACATTATCTTCAGATTAAACTGTGACTGGATTTGGTTTTAATTGCTGTTTTAATTATATTTAAAAATATATGCAATTATAAGCCTTTTCACCACGACAAGGTAGATAGTCTAATATATTTCACTCATCAAGTAGTATAGAGTCCATTTTAAATATATTCATTTGTTAATAACAATTTGTTATTAATTTAAAAATGTTATTAATACATGCAATGAACTTAATTCAAGATATTTTTTAAAAGAGATTCACATAAATAGCCTTTCTTGATCCTGGGAATTTCCCCTTAAATATCTACGTGAAAATACATATAATACTATATTATTAATATCTTTTCAATAGGCAAAATATGCAAACGGGATTTGTTTCTTAATTTTAAGGATACTTTAAAGAAAAGATTTATCCTAGTTTCGTTCAGGCATAATGAGGCAAACTTATTAAATTTCGCATCGGAAGTTTACTTTCTTATTCAAAATCGAGCTAATACGCTGGGGGCAATTTTTAAACTTGAAAATAATTGTTAAACATATTTCAAAACAATATTAAACATTTTTTTATCGATGCAATATATAAAAAGCTATATAAGCAAATTTTTTCATAATTTTTCACGTAGCTCTAGCTGTATACGATGAGTTCGAACAGATATAAAAATATTACGAAACTAAACGGATGAGCGTTAACGACAATACTTAAATGTACATATCAACTTATATTTAATAACTTTCAACTGATTTTACTTGATTTTCATAAACTTTAAGGTATTGTTAAAGACGTGAAATAATTAATTTCGGTCATCTAAACAAAAGTTAAAATTCGATTTTTGTCCTCATGTCGCCCACTGTGCGGCGTAGGAACCAGAGTGCGTTCGCAAGGTTCCTCCGGATTCAACGGTTCACCCGCCGGGGAAGAGGGGAGTGCGTTCGCAACCTCTCAACCTCTGTATCGGCACCGCCAACTGCTCCTCCCGATTTCCGCCTTCCCCTGCGGGCCAGCGGGCCAGAAACTAGCGCAGGGCCAGTTATACCCCCAGCCTTTAGGATCGATCACCCGGCGTACCAACTGAGTCGGCAAAACCTATCACGCGGTCTTCCGACCGGAAGTCCCGTGACAATGGTTAGAAAAAGAGAAGTATTGGACTAGAGTTGATTAGAAAAGTTTGGGGATTAGGTAGAACTTAAATTGGGTTTGAATAGGATTTAATAAAGAAACGGAACAAGTAGAGAACTGGAAAGTTTGTAACTTGAAAACTTATACAATTTTTAACATGATTTTTTCCCATAAATGGTTTAGAATTGTACCTAATGATGTATTTTGTGGCGGCCAAGGCACCACATACGCCTTAGCCGTTCGAAGCCGCTACAATGTATGGTTGCACACGAGACGATGGTTGCACACGAGACGACCAGAGCCGCGTGAGCCGAAAAGCCGTTGTCGTCGTCTCTGACCGTCTTTTGTTTTTGAAGGCCTCTTGGTACGGTGGCGATGATCGTACCAGAGAGTCGAGCGTAACCCGCACCACGAGTCACGTCGTTGTACGACAGCAACTATACAATTGTGCGGAACGGAACAGAGCGGAGTCATTATCTTCCCGATCCCACAATTTAAAAAAATATATATGTATAATTCCATTTGGGAGAACAAAGTTGACTTTTGTATGTACTCTACATGTCTATTTAGAAAAAAGTTACTCGCATCTAGTTATGTATTGCCTGAAACCATTCAATTTTTAACCGAAACACTGTTTAACATCGTCAACGGTTTCGAAGATATTTCAATTTCAATATTTTAATAATATCATACTTATAATATCACCAACCAGACAATTTTCTCGACTTTAGAATTTCCTAATTACAACTTACTTAAAAAGGTTGTATAAAATGGGAGAAAAGAAACACTATTCCTAGAAAAATAATTTGAACTTCTAATATAACGTACTTTCAGAATACCTTGTCTCTCAACTTGAAACAACAACAAAACAATAAATATAGAAAATTGCGATTCAAATAAACTTTTATGGTTTCACAATGACCCAGAATTAAATTTGAAAACATCCCAATTTAGTGATTTCTCTATAAATAAACTAGAAACTCACATATGATTGGCTAACGAAAGCCTGTAGAGCGAATCACACCACAGCGAATACGTTTTCGTACCTCTTTTGCCTATACATATTTAGCCATTGCTATCGCTGTGCTTCGTTTCTCTTCTGGAGTTGCATCTTTGCTAATAGTAGTTGGTGGAGGACTTAACTTGAAAACCGATTGTGGAACACATAATTCCACAGAGCCACCATCCTGGAATATCTAAACGATAGAAAAAACACATCGTTACGCAGTTTGTCTAATTAATTCCAGAATCGTCTTTCTTAGGTCGTGCTTGAAATACGAATTGCTAAATATCTGATTCAATGATATATTATTATTAAACATTTCTCGTCTCAATAGATTCAACAGAGCTGTGTAAAAGAAAAAATGAACTTGTTTATTTTCATTTTTAAAACATAATATTATTTTCAACAATGAGAATTACCTATTTGTTTTTCCCCCATTTTTATTCTCCCCAATGCATCCAATATACGTAGAAACGTAAGTTTGTGGCGTTGGCTTGACGGAATCCATCTTTATCACTTTCTAGAGCTCCATTACTTTAACCAAGTTCCCTTTGGAGGTGTAAGCTTCCAAAACGACGTTATAAAGCTCGATATATTTATCACAATATTGCAATCTGCCTTGCATGTGTTTTCTGTATAGCATCACGTCTTGTTTGCTCTCTTCAACAGTCCACTGCTCAAATACACTTGCATGTACACTAATAGGGTCTGGACGGACATACTGTTCTGTCATATACTTATTCACAGTTTGGTGCGATTTCTTCTTTTCTTCTTCTGGTGCTTTGTTCCTGTGCAATAATTCAGTTGTGTAAAGGTTATCCATCCATCGAAATTCAAACTATTCGTAGCAATTGCAAAATTAGTCTATGTATAATTAATTAATACAAGATAGTTAATAATATTGACAAAGATTTGATAAACAAATAAATATTTCCCCCCAACTCTTTCTAACTTTCTAATGCTTTGCATTAACACTTTTTGTATTTAAAATACCACCATATTCTTATTGTACTTACATTTCCAATTTAACCATAATTTCATCTACTTCCGTCTGTGCTACTCTTCTTTCCCATCACCAGTATTCTTCTCCTTATTAAAATTCTTCAGTTTTCTGTTTGTGTGTTGTCAATGTTCCTGTTTCGTTTACCTGTAACTGTACACGTATTTATATGTATAATCACAATCATACTTCAATCAAAAATTACATTTCCAAATCTTAAATAATCTCTTTTCTATCCAAGGTTTTATAAAGCCAACACAGAAATGTAGTAATTGCTCTGAATAAAAAACATGTTGCGTCGCAGACCCTCGAGCGTCCCGTCGCGACGCAATATAATACGTAGGGTAGGCCCAAGTGTTAGGGCCCAACCACTTGCTCGCCTGTTCATTAGGCAGTTTTCGTCGCCTGGGCAAGTGGTACCCTCAAGGCCAGACGTCGGCTAGGTGGTTGGAGGCGCCGCTCGACCACCCATATTTCCCACATGTTTTCACTTACCCTGGTGTCCTCTTAACCGACTTTCCTTTTCCAGAACAGCCCTATGCATACCTCCACTCCTTTTCCTAGGTCCCAGCCTACATTTTTTCCCAATTAGCCAATCCTGATAAACCACTCCCAATTTTCTATTCCGACTCCGGCGTCTCCACCCACCAAAATTAGGTATATAAGGTAGCCCGCGAGCTACGACCAAATCACTCTAAAAAATCCGAAAAGGATTACTTCACGCAATAAAGAATTTAAAAAACCAACCAGCAAAACTTCTTCGTCGTGAGCCAACCACAACAGTGTTGTCGCGACGATCACGACAAAACATGTTTCTAACCTAGGTATCGCAAGATTAGACAGTCTCGTCAATGAAACGGAACAATTTACAGTAGAGAACAAAAGAAATTAAAGCCACCAAAGTCAAATCGAACTATCGAAAAAGATTTTAATTATGCTTTTAATAAATACAAAGTACAACATTATTAATTTTCATACTAATTAAATAATTACTTTTTGCATAAAAGGAGCTAGAACAATTATCAAAACCATAATTATTAATGTATATTCATTATTGCGATCTAAATTGGTTCCAGCTTTAGATCGCACTTTAACTTTAGATCAGAGATGCCAGAAAAGCACCGCCGGGTGCACACGCACACATGCCAGATACGCGTACGTGAGCTCGTGGAGTTTCGGAAAGTCGACAAAGGCAAACTGACGCATACCCTTTTTCTCGATTCTCCGAAGCTGCCCGAAGTAATTTCGGATCGCCTCGTGGGAGTCGAGAGAGAAAGGCTCACATTTGCCTTCTCGCTCTAAACAACTGAAATCCGACCTCCCGTCAACGGCATACGATTTGGATTCTCGAGCCGAGATTCTCGACTGCCCAGGCATTTTTACTTTCCGACCTATGTAGGCGCACATAAGCAAAGTACCCATAATGAAAAAAAAATTTTGTAAAATTTATTTTACGGAAATACACGTTTTAAGACCTCCTGATCATATTTTTAATTATTGAAAAAAAAGAAATTTTTTTTTATTCCCATGTATGAGCACACATATGTATATTATTAATACGATTGAATATAAATAGCTGAATGAATTTAAATGAAACTTTACATTTAAGTTTTATGTTCTCATTTCAAAGGCGTGTGGACGGATTCAAATACGTGAACACTAAACGTAACGATGTAATTATATTATTTAATATTTACTAACTATTTAACATAAAGAACATAAAAGAAAGACATAAAACGTAAACGTAAAAGATCATAAACGTAAAACTGTGATTGCTCTCGACTAACGTTCGATACAGAGTGACGTTCCTGCAGTCAAAATCGACCCTTCCTTATTCCTATCTTATAATAATGATCTAAACAAAACGCACGTTCGAGACGCAGTCTCTAAAACGTATTTCAGCTTAAACCTAAACACCTCACTCGATACCTACTCTAGCTTAGACTAAACACTCCTATCGACGCAAACGATAACGGTTCTCCTAGCCACACACATACACTCCTTACAGATTATACCTCTTGTTTCATAGTTGTTCCGATATATAGACATAATGTATAAAAAATCTTTTAAATGTTTCATATAAATCTTAGGACGAATTAAATTTTATATAAAAAAAATTATATAAACTTTTTCTCTATCTTCTTTAGAAAAGAAAACATTAATGAAATCTTATACATTACATGCTTACTTAAATCGCATTGAAAACGAATACCACAAATGTTTTAGAATAATGTGTGTTGCAAAAACTTTTATAAGACAGGGTCTTTAGATTTATTTCGGCACACACCTTATTCGGAATTCCGTTACACTCGCTTGGAATTACACCTGCTCTCGATTATACTACGCTTATCCTTATCCTCGCTGCTAGGCACGCCGCCTGTTTATATACATTCTCTCTCTCTCTCATTCACACTCGTCTCATTCACTCGTCTTCGCATTCGTACAATGTCGCGGGGTTTTCAAACGGTCCACAGTTCGGTCGTCCTGAGTCGATCAACGCCCTCGTTGCTGGATCATGGTTAATCGGTTTTAATCCCATTTGGCGGCGTGTAACGGGACGTCGGTAATTCCCTGCCTTAGCTACCATTTTCATTCGGTCCGCTGAGATTATGCCACTGTATTCTTTGTTGCTCTGCTGTTCGCCTTCAATGTCGGCTACAAGATACCTGTCGTTGCTAGAACCTTTTTAATTTCATAGGGCCCGCGGTATTTAGGGCTAAGTTTGCGACTTTCGCCGGTCGCTGTGGCCTCGCTTCGAATGAGAACGATATCTCCTTTGTCGTACAAACGCGCTTTTCTTTTATGTAAGTCATACTGTTCGCGCATACGATCGCGGTTCTCTTCCAGGAGTTCCGCAACGTTTCGACGCTCCACCTCGTTTCCTAAAGTTGAGTTAAGTTCTCTAATCTCGCGAATCAACGGGTTATCATTCGGTCCTGACACTTGATACGCCAATACGACCTCGAACGGGGTGCGTTGCGTGACCCTGTGGCGCGTGTTGTTTATTGCAAATTGTATTTCGTGTAGCCGGAGGTCCCAATCGTCGCAATCCACCCCTTTCGTGGTCGTCGCCAAGCAGTGCAATATTACCCTATTTAAACGCTCGATTTGACCATTCCCTCTTGGCGTCGCAGTAGTTGCAATTTTTACGTGCGTTATTCGGAGTTCTTCGCAAAATTCTTCGAACGCCTTCGCGGTGAATGCGGTGCCACGATCCGAAATGACACGCTCGGGCCGTCCGTAGTGTGCCAATACTTCGCGCAAAATTGTATCGCGTCGTTTGCTCCGCTGTCTTCTACTGCCTTCAGAACGGCGTATTTGCTAAAACCGCAGATTAGCGCAATGATATATCGGTTATTTGCTGTCGTAACTCTAAAAGGCCCTAAGTGATCTATGTGTACGCTATGGAAGGGTCGATCTCCCTTCGACAGTGGGTGTAGCAACCCTTCCTTTTTCCCTGTCGGCGTTTTATAATATAGACATGGAACGCATCTATTTACATAACGGGTTACAAAATCTCGCATGTGAGGGAAATAATATGTTTCTTCTAATTTCGCCAGTGTTTTATCCACGCCGAGGTGTGCGACTGCACGGTGTGCATCGGATACTACATCAAATCTTACATCGGTTGGAACGTATAATCTCCAGATTCCTCGGGTGGTCTCGTACACGCGCGCCTTATACATAGTGAATTGCTTATGCGTTTTCTGATCCCCTGCTTCTAATTGGTCGCGGATTTTTAGAATGAACGGATCCGCCCGTTGCATTGCCGCAACCCAGTCGGTGGTGATGTCAACCCCTAAAACGGGTAGTCCTGCTAGTGGTACGTCCTCGCCTGGTTCGACGGGGTTTTCTACTGAGTGCGTCCGCGACAGAATTTTGTTCCCCCTTATGGTACTCGATTCGGTAATTGAATTCGGATAGCTTGAGAAACCATCTCGCGAGTCGTGGGCTCATTTCGCGCTTGCCTTCTAATAGTTTTAGACTATTACAATCAGTGGCGTATCACAAATTCAATACCGATTAAATATACCCGAAACCTTTCTAATGCGCAGACAATTGCTAGAGCTTCAAGCTCATACGAGTGGTATTTCGATTCTTCCGGCGTCGTCTTTCGACTATAATAACTTATTGGGTGCCATTTCCTGTCGGGTTGTTTCTGCAGTAATACCGCCCGAGTCCTCCACTACTCGCGTCCGTTTGAACTTCGATCTCCGCAGTAGGATTATACATAGCTAAAACAGGCCTCGACAGAAGCCTTCGTTTTATTTCCCGGAACGCGGTTGTCTTGGTCTGCTCCCCAGTTAAACGCCCTGCCCTTTTTCAACAAATCTGTGATTGGATTCATAATAACGGCGAAATTTCTAATGAAACGTCTGAAGTAGTTCGCTAAGCCTACGAAGCTCCTCACGGCTTTCACATCTCCCGGAGTAGGGAACGACTCAACGCTTCGGAGTTTTCTGCTACCCGGTCGTATCACGCCTGTCTGTATCTCGAATCCGAGGTATTCGAACTTGGTTTTCAAAAAGTGACATTTCTCTAGCTTTATTGTCAAATTCGCACTCCTCAGCGCCTCGAAAACCTGCCGTAGTCTCTCAAGCCCCTGCTCTATTTTTTTTTGAAGGTATCACGATATCATCGAGGTACGCCATGGCTACGCGGTATAATAATTTAGCTAAAACTACATAGATTAATCTCTGAAAATAGCCGGGGCATTGCAAAGCCCGAAGGGCATACGCTTAAACTGGAAATGCCCATCCGGCGTGGTGAAGGCTGTTTTTTCGTGTGACTCTTTGCTCATTGGCACCTGAAAGTAACCGCTAAATAAATCTAAACTAGTATAATACATGTTTCCCTGAAGCTGATCCAGCTGATCGTCAATTCTCGGCAACGGATGCTTGTCTCGTACGGTGTTTTTATTTAAAGCGCGGTAGTCTATGCACATTCTGACTTCCCCGCTCGCCTTTCTTACCAAGAGTACCGGACTCGCGAATGGCGACGCGCTATCTTCGATGATATCCGCGTTCTTGAGTTCGGAGATGGTGTCCTTCAGCTGCTCTCGTTCGTGGTAGGACAGTCGATACGGTCGGAAGTACACCGGTTTGTCGGTGGTGAGCTCGATGTGCATCTCGGCCTTGTCGGTGCATCCAATTTGACGTACGTTCCTGGCCACCAGATCCCGATATTCGTTGACCAGTTCCAGTAACTGTTGCGCCTCCTCCCCGGATGCGTCGGTGTCTATTTCATCCAACGTCACTGGCTCTTCGTTGACCTCACGTCTGATTTCTCGTCTCTCGCAATGCTCGCCTCGCGCCACCGTTTCTCCTGCTTTAATGGTTAGATCGTTCCCTGTGACATTTAAAACTGGGATAAACGTACGACCTTCGCTATCGGTCTCCACGATACATCTCGGAATCAGCGTGCCCGTGGGTCGCGGCCCTCCCTCGACGCACAGCTCCTGATTCAACAGGGTACCACTCACCGTGATGTGCCCCCAAATAATGGGAAGGTATCACCTGTTCTTTCTGCGCCTGCAACCTCGTCTTCCCCGATGGTCCTGCTGCGTCTCGTACTAGGTCGTCCACGCTCGGTGCGATGCGTAGTTCCGTGCTCGTGCTTAAGATGTTGACGTCCGGATGCTCCGTGTACGGATGCCCCACGAGCAATGGCACGTCTTGAGACTCGTTCGGAACGATGTGTGCCTCCACCAGAACTTCCACACCATCGATGGCCAAGGGTGCTGTGAACACGCCGATCGGATTCACAGAGCCGGCGCCGTATCCTATCAATGGTCTCAGCTGCGATCGCCGATACTGCACCCCCAGCTCGTTCGCTGTGTCTTGTCGCACCGCCACTGCACTGCTCCCCAGGTCAACGTAGCATCTCATCGGTTTCCCGGCGAAAACTGCATTTTTAAAATATTTGTCATGCGTACTTTTATTTACGTGTAACATATTCGTTCTACCGGTCGTCGGCAACGCCCCCGATGTTGTGTTTCCGCGTCTGACTTCGACGGCAGCCGTTGTACACGCCCTTGAGTAATGTCCCGGTTGCCCGCATTTGAAACAAGTTACCGGTTTATATTTTTGCTTACAAGTTTTCGCGGTGTGCCCGGTCTGTTTACATCCATAACATTTAACACTGACCTTCATACCTCTCTCCGTTTCTATCGGTCCGCGAGCCTCGTTATTTCGGATTGATTCTCGAATATGCCTACTTCCGCTTTGTAAATCGGGTAGCAACTCGCTGGGTTTGGCATACCTGGATAAAGGCCCCAGATAATCTCGGAACCTATTACTGTTTAGCCCGTTGACTATCCACTCGATTGCCTTTCGATCGTCCATGCATGCCCTGTTACACCTCGCCAGCTTTTCGTAGTAGTATTCGACGATTTCTTGATTGGGACGCCGTGTGTAGTTTTGCGCCTCCATCCTCAGCGAGACGGCGGTCTCCCTGCACGGGAAGTTTTCTCTCAGGAGCGCGGCCCACTCCCTCCAGCTTCGCTCTCCTCGCGGTAAGCTGTCGCGCCAAAGCCTAGCCACACCCGTTAGTTTGGAAAGTCCATAATGTTTGATCGCGACCTCGTCCCACGAGTACAGGTCGCCGTACTCCTCGACCTTGTCTATCCATTGGTCGATATTAACGTCGTTTTTGACTGGATCGTACTCCGGCAGTATCCCGTCGACGTTTTGGAAGTGCCGCATTCCAAACCCGTACGACGGGTCGGCCATACTTCCGGCTTCTCGACCGCCCGGAAGTCCGCCATGTTCGCCACGTGGCTGTGTGTTTTCTCGCGACATTCCCGTCCCGAATTTCCTTTGCCAATTTTCCCGTTTGGAGCAGTATTCGCGTCTCACGCCTGCCCGAACCCTCGGCTATCAAATTCGCGAGAACTCTCTTCCGTCGCCACTACACTAACACTCCCGCACTTAACGGTAATTCGCCACGTGGTCCGCGATTTTGTAAGCCGCCGTATTTCGTGACTTTACCTTGCACGCTCGCAATTTTATCGTCCTTAATTGTTCCGGATATCGATCCCACTTCTGAAATTGTTGCAAAAACTTTTATAAGACAGGGTCTTTAGATTTATTTCGGCACACACCTTATTCGGAATTCCGTTACACTCGCTTGGAATTACACCTGCTCTCGATTATACTACGCTTATCCTTATCCTCGCTGCTAGGCACGCCGCCTGTTTATATACATTCTCTCTCTCTCTCATTCACACTCGTCTCATTCACTCGTCTTCGCATTCGTACAATGTCGCGGGGGTTTCAAACGGTCCACATGTGCAAAATGTGATTGCGATTTTCGCTAAGACAAATTGAAAACTCGTTTCTAACAAGGAAAAGTTGGAATGGTACCAGGTTTTGGGTTAGGTTTTACTTTGAGATATTATTAAAGTTATTACAGGTACTTATTTTCAGAAATAGTACTATGTTCACCACTAATCAGCGTGGCGTGAGTGATGAGGTCTTTGCCTGCAAGTTCCGAACTTCTTCTGCTCTGCTGGTTCGAACCCTGCTTGAACTTTTTTTTTTTATTTTTTCAATCATACTTTAAGCGTACACTAAATATGACATTATATTTTTGTCTGACCTTCGAATATTTTTTTTTAAAGTTAAATTTAACCGATTACATTTAACATATGTTATTTTCAATGTACGAAGTACATGAATCTGGATGGTACTTTTCACAAAAACAGTCAAAACATAAAAATTTCAAGCACCACGTACATTTACTGAAAGTTTTGTTTTCACAGAAATTACAAAATTTTGTATTTAACTCTGATGGAAAGGCCGCTTCATTTACATTGATAAAATGTGAACGATTTTCGGATAGTCGTACCTTGTAGCTCGTACTTTTTACCTTATACTTCAGGTAAAAAGGGATATAGCTGGGAAAAACAGTTTTATGACATTACCTGCTAACTTATGTTACTGTTCTACAATGAAACGCTATGTTTTGTACCTTTAAAAATATCCGACTATGTGCTTTTAAAATTTAAGATACAAACCATACTTTGTATTAAACTTTCAAACGGGATCACTTTTCCTTTGTTTCTAGTTAGTTCTATTTAGTTCGTCATAACAAATTGATACGGTTATCTCAAAACAATCGAGGAAAATCATTATTAATTAATTTCTGCAATTATTAATTCTACTGTTTTGTTTATGTTATAAAAGTAAGAACTCTTCTTATTGAAAAATGCCACAGCGTGCACAATACTGGTAAAGAGTGGAATCTCATTTTAATTTATTAATTTTCAATCTTAAAGTATTTTGATTTTCAAAAATCGTATTAATAATATACATATGTGCGCTCATACATGGGACTAATAAAAAAAATTTCTTTTTTTCAATAATTAAAATATGATCAGGGGGTCTTAAAACATGTATTTCCGTAAAATAAATTTTACAACATTTTTTTTCATTATGGGTACTTTGCTTACGTGCGCCTACATAGGTCGGAAAGTAAAAATGCCTGGGTAGTCGAGAATCTCGGCTCGAGAATCCAAATCGTATGCCGTTGACGGAAGGTCGGATTTCAGTTGTTAAGAGCGAGAAGGCAAATGTGAGCCTTACTCTCTCGACTCCCACGAAGCGGTCCGAAATTACTTCGGGCAGCTTCGGAGAATCGAGAAAAAGGGCATGCGTCAGTTTGCCTTTGTCGACTTTCCGAAACTCCACGAGCTCACGTACGCGTATCTGGCATGTGTGCGTGTGCACCCGGCGGTGCTTTTCTGGCATCTCTGCTTTAGATTAATATTTTTACTGTGCCAATTTAAATTTTAATATTTAGAAATAACGTTATTAATTAAAAATTCGACTTTTTTATTCTGAAATAACAGTTTTAATAAAAGATTCGACATTGTAAAACTAAAATAATAAAAATTAAAAAACATTAATCTTTTATAAAACCAATTAAAACAATTTAAATAATTCCGTAAATATTGCTTACGTGTAAATTGGTCTGTAATGTTGAACGAAAAACTTTGCCAAATCCTCGAGGATCGGTTCAGTATGGAGAGCAACAAATTGTTCTTTGCAAATCTATAAAAGTTACAAACTCAATTTTATCAAAATTAGATTAGTGTTCTGAAAAATTTTAATTTTTTTTTGATTAGAAACAAGGACACAAATCTATTTTTCAAATCAAAAGTTTGAAGATCACAAGATAATTTCGACACTTTTTCGAAGATTTTTCAACTCAAGTCAGTGATGCCAGAAAAGCACCGTCGGGTGCCCTACTCACACATGCCAGATACGCGTACGTGAGCTCGTGGAGTTTCGGAAAGTCGACAAAGGCAAACTGACGCATGCCCTTTTTCTCGATTCTCCGAAGCTGCCCGAAGTAATTTCGGACCGCTTCGTGGGAGTCGAGAGAGTAAGGCTCACATTTGCCTTCTCGCTCTTAACAACTGAAATCCGACCTTCCGTCAACGGCATACGATTTGGATTCTCGAGCCGAGATTCTCGACTACCCAGGCATTTTTACTTTCCGACCTATGTAGGCGCACGTAAGCAAAGTACCCATAATGAAAAAAAATGTTGTAAAATTTATTTTACGGAAATACATGTTTTAAGACCCCCTGATCATATTTTAATTATTGAAAAAAAGAAATTTTTTTTATTAGTCCCATGTATGAGCGCACATATGTATATTATTAATACGATTTTTGAAAATCAAAATACTTTAAGATTGAAAATTAATAAATTAAAATGAGATTCCACTCTTTACCAGTATTGTGCACGCTGTGGCATTTTTCAATAAGAAGAGTTCTTACTTTTATAACATAAACAAAACAGTAGAATTAATAATTGCAGAAATTAATTAATAATGATTTTCCTCGATTGTTTTGAGATAACCGTATCAATTTGTTATGACGAACTAAATAGAACTAACTAGAAACAAAGGAAAAGTGATCTCGTTTGCCAGTTTAATACAAAGTATGGGTTGGAATTGAAATTTTAAAAGGACATAGTTGAATATTTTTAAAGATACAAAACATAGCGTTTCATTTTAAAATAGTAACGTGAGTTACCAGGCAATGCCATAATACTGTTTTACCGAGTTATATCCCTTTTTACCTGAAGTATAAGGTAAAAAGTACGAGCTACAAGGTAAGACTATCCGAAAATCGTTCACATTTTATCAATGTAAATGAAGCGGCCTTTCCATCAGAGTTAAATACAAAATATTGTAATTTCTGTGAAAACAGAACTTTCAGTAGATATACGTGGTGCATGAAATTTTTATGTTTTGACTGTTTTTACGAAAAGTACCATCCAGATTCATGTACTTCGTACATTGAAAATAACATATGTTAAATGTAATTGGTTAAATTCAACTTAAAAAAAAAATATTCGAAGGTCAGACAAAAATATAATGTCACATTTAGTGTACGATTAAAATATGATTGAAAAAATAAAAAAAAGATTTGTTTTGGCAGGGTTCGAACCTGCAGAGCAGAAGAAGCTCGGAACTTGCAGGCAAACACCTTATCATTCACGTCACGCTGATTAGTGGTGAACACAGTTCTATTTCTAAAGATAAGTACCTGTAATAACTTTAATAATATCTCAAAGTAAAACCTAACCCAAAACCTGGTACCATTGCAACTTTTCCTTGTTAGAACCGAGTTTTCAATTTGTCTTAGCGAAAATCGCAATCACATTTTGCACATTATTCTAAAACATTTGTGGTATTCGTTTTCAATGCGATTTAAGTAAGCATGTCATGTATAAGATTTCATTTAATTTTTTCTTTTCTAGAGAAGATAGAGAAAAAGTTTATATAATTTTTTTTATATGAAATTTAATTTGTCCTAAGATTTATATGAAACATTTAAAAGATTTTTTATACATTATGCCTATACATATATCGGAAGAACTATGAAACAAGAGGTATAATCATTATTATCCATGGACTGATTATAGTCAAAGTCTAACCGGACTTTGAAATGAGAACATAAAACTTAAATGTAAAGTTTCATTTAAATTCATTCAGCTATTTATATTCAATCGTATTAATAATATACATATGGGAGGAGTCTCGCTGTGACCGCGGAACCGATCGGACGTGTTATTGTTTAGCTCGTACCGTCACGTGTGCCGTAGTTTTAGTGTTAGTGAGTGCCGTCTCGGAAACAAAGTAGCGGTGATACAATCACCACTACAGAAACCTCTGACATAGGTATTCGTACGCCGTACGTATCACCATGTCACAGACAGTAAACCGATACAGTGACAATCCCAATCGGTGTATCCTTTCCAAACTAACGAGAACCAAAATATTCAATCGGAAAATAACCAAATAACCCAAAAATTCAATATGACCGAAACCAAAATCTCATATGCCAACATAACAAAACATGAATACACACTGAAACGTACCGTCGCGGCGGGTACTGGGCAGGTAGACGCGTGAGCTCTCTTTTGACTCTGAGGGGTTGTAAGGCCCTCGTGACCCTCGTGGTACGCGGATACCTGCACCGTCGTTCGCGAAATTAATGTTGAACGACTAGTTCAAATTGTCGGACGCCAAAATAAATTCTGAAGCTGCACTTGATCGCCGTCGCGTCGCGTTGCTGCAGTGATTTACTCGGACACGATGATTTTACACGTTTCTAAGACAGCGCGAACGTTGCTGCTAATAAACGTTGAAGTCGAAGTCCCTTGGTTATTATCGGTTTGAGAATTGAAGAACGAGTCGGTTCGATAGTCGTGGAACGAAAGTATCGATGGTCATGGAACGAATGTATCGATGGTCACAGAACGAATGTATCGATGGTCATGGAACGAATGTCCGAAGTGTCCGGAGCCCGTTTCCTCCTCTGCTTGAACCCCCTCCGACTCGCGATTTCGGGGGTTGGTCGACCGATTCGCGTTGATTTTTCCCGTTTATCGATTGGCCTTCGACTTGGGGGAGGACGATCGATTTTCCTGCCCCGTTGGGCAGGAAACTCCTCCTTCACCCGATGGTGGTGGAGGCAAGGCCCAGGTCACCCTGAAAGAGAGTGGCCAAGGTTTTCTCCCCAAGTCGAAGGCCACGTTAATTTTGCCGAGGAAAAAACGGAACTCCGGATTGCGCGTTGCTGCACGTGCGTGGCAGCCGGTTTATGGCTGTATTGTTCCACGAGTTGGCGATGGTCGTTGTAGAGGACCGTGCCACCCGCGGAAACAATACAGCCCTTCGTCGGCCGACTCGGGCCTTGCGCTTTCGAAACGTTGAGCGCCTTGACGATTTATGGTTATTTTTGCCAGATGCGGAATATTCGAAGACTTTTTCGACAAAGTCAAATTTCCGCATCTGGCACCATAAACACGCGGAAAAAACCCGAGTCGACCGGATGGAACACACACCAACCCAAGATCAAGCTATTATTCTGCAATCAGTTGATGGAATCACCATTAAGGAGTATGCCCGGGCTATTGGTAACATAACAGGACTCAAAGCTATAAAATATCTATCAAGGATCTCCAATGGAAGAATCTGTATGTACCTGGATAGCAAAGAAAACGGTTAGAAACTTAACCTCTAAACACAAAACAATTGCAATAAATAACGTAAATATAGAAATCCGCCCAATGGTACTACCGGCCATTAGAATCATACTATCAAATATCGCACCTATAATTCCCAACACAGCTATCGAAAACGTTTTCAGAACAAACAATATCAAATTATACTAAAAAATAACCCCACTAAAAGCAGGAATCGTCGATACGGACCTGTCGCATATTTTAAGCTTCAGGAGACAAGTCTACGTAGATCCAGAAGATGCAAAACAAATCCCGGGCTCCTTTCTTATTATGTTAGAAAATAACACCTACAGAATATTCGCTACCACGGAAAAACAGACATGCTTCAGGTGCAACCAAGAAGGATATATAGCCACGCAATGCCCTAACAACCAAAATCCAAACGGAACCAGCTCACCAAAAGATGCCAACCTTCAACCCCTTCCATCGCCCCACACCGAAGATCGGCCTAAAGAAACGGAAATGGAAATAGAGATGCCAAATACACCTGAACAGATGGAACCAATGTCGCTAGACAACTCTAACACAACAGAACCAACAGCAAGAGCATTAGATGACTCGATTGCAGATAAAATACGTAGCAAAAGACCGTTATCCACAACTTCAGAAGAAAGTAACACAAAACCAATAAAACTAAGCGATCTTAATTTCAAGTCACCAGGCGCAATACCCCAAAAACCGCATAAGAAACCTGGACCAGTCTCTAAGAAAACAAAACGGCCTCCATCACCCGCCTTTTCGCTAGACAAAATCGACGATATGCTGGAACCAGCCAAAAACTACATTGAAGACCAAGGGAACAACCACGTGCTAAGTTATATACAATTTAAAAGCTTCCTAGAAAACTCAATCACAGCCCCAAACCCTTTAGAAATTTCAAGAACATACACAACTAACACTCTCGCCTTAGCTGGAATGATTCTAAAAATCCACCCCTTGCTTAATGAACGTAGTATGTGTTACGAGTGGTAACAACATTAATTACAGCGGGACCCATGTACGCCCGCCAAAAGGTCTAAAGAAACCCCCCTGACCCGTAGCAAGAATAAGTTTATGAAGCCATCGACCATCGGTTGTCTTCCACGCCGTTTTATAATCCGCAATTTGGTTCTCTATTTTAGGCTTAAACATTTTTCAGTTTTATTTCGTCTTGCATGGCTTAGTAAGGTCAAGGCGCTTCATAAAAATTATTACCTGCTACGGTCGAGGCACGCGGAATTTCCCGGACGTCATTCGGTGGTGCCCTCGGTACCTAACGGTGACCGATGGCTTGGAGGCGGTCACTTGTAATATGTTCAACAAATACTTCTCCAATCAGGGAAAACGACCGCCTTCCCTGACAAAATTAAAAAGTAACACAGCAGCCAATCCGTGTGCCTCATCCCCGTCAGAACCCAAGGCCGATTTGTATTTAAGGGTAGCTATTCTGACGGGGGAGAGTGATTACAACAAAAAATTTGACTCGGTTAACATCATATATACATTTTTCAAACAAGAAACGTACTTACCGCACTGTAGTAGACTAAGATAGATAATTAAATATTAAAAATAGTTAATTGTAGCTCAATTATTACACCAACCACAAATATTCAAGCGCTATTAAGTTACCGCTTGAAGCGCATCACAGCATCAGAAAAAGATAAGTGTGCGCCTTGAACATGGTCCTTCGAGCCGGATTCTTTATTACTATAGTAAAGATTTTAAACATTGAATAATATATTGGTGCAAGTGCAGTTAATTATAAGAACACTCAATAAACAATCTATCGGTTCTTAGTGCAGTGCATTGAACTACACAACAAAATCAGTAAGATTGTATTCTGAGCGGACAATCCATTCGGAGAGCAGCCGTCGGAGTATTGTTATTAAACAATCAAATTCAACAATCTTACAACACGTGCTGAGCGGACAATCCATTTCGGAGAGCAGCCGTCGGAGTATTGTTATTAAACAATCAAATTCAACAATCTTACAACACGTGCTGAGCGGACATCCATGCGGAGAGCAGCCGTCGGAGTATTGTTATTAAACAATCAAATTCAACAATCTTACAACACGTGCTGAGCGGACAACCCATTCGGAGAGCAGACGTCGGAGTATTTGTTGGTGAACAATCAGTTCAACAACACATTCATCATCAACTTACGTAACGGACATCATTGAGAAGCAGCCGCGAGAGCAGCGACGGAACGTGGGATTTCATTCACCTGGACAATCAGTTCAACATTCATCGAGTCGACATATCATCATCTAATAATTCAACAACAACGAAGAAAGCAACAGCGCCATTGCAGAAGTCATCGCTCGAGTAAGCTCAAAAATCTCCATTCGATCAATCCTTATCTATAACATCCATTATAATTCAACCGATTCGATTTCGATTATTCTTTTGAAAAATGGCGTTGTCAGAAAATTTAAAAACATTAATTAAAACTCGAACAGCTATTAAAGCAAACGTTACGCGGTTAATAACATATTCAATGCCCACCCGGATGCGGAAATAGATGAAATCAGAACCGCAAAGCAAAATTAGAAGAAGCCTACGAAGCCTTCTCAAAGGCTCAATTACAAATTGAAATTGTAGCAGAGAAGAAAATCAAACAAATATGGATCATGAAACTCAAATATCGCAGTTTGATGATCAATATTTTGCGTGCGCTAAATTAATAAGTATGCGACTTCGCGAAATCAATTCAGTAGAACTGCCGGTAGCTAGCACATCAAATTTAGCTTCGCATTCTTCTTCGCCGATAACTATAAAACAAACCAACAATCTTCTGCCAAAAATAGAGATCCGTCCCTATGATGGAAATCTTGTTAATTGGTACAGTTTTCATGATACCTTCAAAAATTTAGTGCATGATAATGATGAATTGATACCAGTTCACAAATTCTATTTATTGCAAAATGCACTTCAAGGCCCATTAACTTCAATAACGGAAAATTTAAATGCTTCGGAAGAAAATTATTTGGTGGCTTGGAATACTTTAAAACAAAGATGCACCAAACCGCGCCAAATCATTCAAACTCACTTACAATTGTTATTGGAACTTCCAGAAATTTATCGTGAAAACTCCTGCCAATCTACGTTCTTTGGTAGAAAAGGCGCAGGTTCACATAAACGCTTTAAAAGCTTTAAATCAACCGGTTGATCAGTGGGATGCATTACTCGTTTACATAATAGTCAAGAAATTGGATAAGAGCACGCGTCGAGCTTGGGAACGTACGTTAGAGGACGAGGAAATGCCGGCTTTTCAACAATTATTAAAGTTTCTCGGCAAACAAGCACGGGGTGATGAACTCGACACAATTTCCTTTGACACGAATAAATCAAACACACAACATAACAATTGCAATTCAAAAATGCCATATAAAAAACGAGCTAATCACATTCAATCGCACGTAGGTACACAAGTGCAGATTCAATGCCCTATCTGCGGTCAGAATCATGCAATCTACACATGTAGTAAATTTTTACAAACAAATGAAAAGGAACGTTTCGAATTAGCTCGAAAGGCAAAACTATGTCTAAATTGCTTAAAAAATAATCATCAAACAAGCAAATGCTATCTTAATGGTTGTAAGAAATGCAATTACAAGCATAATACGCTTTTGCATTTTAACGAAACACACAAGGCGCGTAATCAGAATTTCATAAACAACACTGTCGAATCAAACATTCAGAATAGAGAAGAACAACCACCAGTAAATCTAGTGGTATCATCCGAGTCGGAAGTATTGTTAGGAACAGCCTACATTAAGATTTTAGATAAGGACAAGAATGAATTTCCGTGTAGAGTACTTTTAGACGGAGGTTCACAAACGCATTTTATAACGGAAAGGTTAGCTGATCGTTTAAGATTAGATAAAACGAGAATAGACTCATCATTTTCAGGGTTTAGGGCAAAATCTAACTAAGGCACAATATACGGTCAAAACAACTATTAAATCTCGAACAACTCCATTTTCATGCGATTTAACCTTAGTAGCTTTACCTAACATAAACTGGTTTATTGCCTTCTCGAAAAATTGACAAGGATAATCTATCTATTCCTAAAAATATTGCGTTAGCTGACCCGAATTTCCATAAATCAGCCGAGATTGATGCTTTACTCGTCAACACTCTATTTATCAATTGTTAAGTGTAGGTCAAATTAAATTGTGCAATAATTCAGTAATATTGCAAAAAACTCGACTTGGATGGATTGTAACAGGAGAAGTTAATCTTTACAATAACCAGTCAAACAAGACAAAACATGTCTTTCACAACTAACCTTGAAAAACAATTAAGTAAATTTTGGGAGATCGAAGAATTGCCTAATAAAAAACACCTTTCTAGCGAAGAGTTAGCATGTGAAACACATTTTATTCAAAATATTGATCGGAATTCGAACAGAAGATATACGGTACGATTGCCATTTAATGAGAAAAGGGATGGTATCGGAGAATCACATAGGATGGCTTTAAAAACGTTTTATTCTCTAGAAAAACGGTTAGAATCGAGTCCAGAATTAAAAAAACAATATAGTGCATTCTTAAAGGAGTATATAGAGTTGAAACATATGACTGACATAACCAATGCAGATGATCTACACATCGGTTATTATTTACCGCATCATGCGGTAATAAAGGAATCAAGCGCGACCACCAAAAATTCGGGTAGTCTTTGATGGATCTGCAAAAAACATCATCCACTCTTTCACTAAACGATACATTAATGCAGGGTCCTACAATTCAAGACGATCTGATTCTATAATTATGCGTTTTCGTACTCATCAATTTGTATTAACTGCCGACATTGAAAAAATGTTCGGCAATTCAAGTAACACCCAGATGATGCAAAATTCCAAAAAATCTTTTGGCGTGAAAATAAAAATGAACCTATCAAAACTTACGCCTTAAACACGGTACTTATGGGACTACTTCAGCTCCATTTCTCGCGGTTCGTTGTTTAAAACATTAATAAAAGACGAAGGACATAAATATCCATTAGCTGCAGCAATACTTGACCGTGATTTTATGTCGATGATCTGCTCACTGGAACAAATGATCTGAATCAAGCCCGGCGTTAATAGATCAGTTAATTAAATTACTAATTAGGAGGTTTTAATTTACGCCAGTGGCTGTCAAATGAGCCAAAGCTTTTTAAAGGAACTAAGAATTCCTCTACATCTCAGCTCGTATGTTTAGACGCCAATGAAACAAAAAAGTTCTCGGAATTCAGTGGGATCCATATACTGATACTATTAGTTATGAAACGTAAAACCTTTGCTGAACAAAGAATGATTTCGAAAAGAACAATTCTGTCCGAAATTGCCCAGCTTTTCGATCCTTTGGGTTATTAGGCCCCGTAATAATTCAGGCTAAACTAATTATGCAGGAACTATGGAAGGCAAACCTAATGTGGGACGAATCAATCCACAATCGTTACATACTGAATGGGTCAATTTTAAAAGGCAGTTACCAATACTAAATAATTTCTCAGTGCTTCATAAGGTTATATTAAATAATTCAGTAGAATTACATTTACATGGCTTTTGTGACGCCAGTGAAAGGGGCTATGGTGCCTGTATTTATCTAAGATCCACTGATAACCTTAATAATCATTTCGTAGGGCTATTATGCGCAAAGTCACGCGTCGCTCCTATCAAAACAATCTCTATACCTAGGTTAGAACTTTGTGCTGCCAAATTATTAGCAAATTTGTATAAATCCGTAGCAGACGCAGTAAACCTACAATTCAGCAAAACTAATTTTTATTCTGACTCAAGTATCACACTAAATTGGATTAAAACATCACCTCATACTTTAAAAACTTTCGAAGCAAACCGTGGTCTCTGAAATTCAAACGCTCACTGATAAAAATAATTGGTATCACATATCAACACACGATAATCCTGCTGATTATATTTCTCGCGGTCAAACTCCTTCAGAGTTTATTCAAAATACATGTTGGATTAATGGACCTACGTGGCTTTCCAAAGATGAATCTCTTTGGAAAATCACGAAAATATCAACGAACCATAATGTTCCGATACGAGGTTGGTTTCGTATCTCGCGATCGCGTCGTGATATCCCGCACGGTGGTGCCCGTCTTCGAGATGGTAAGTCTCGAAGATACCTTCGATCTTGGTAAAACGGTTAGTCGCGACGCGTTGTTCAAGGAATTAACCTGGAAACAATGTTTCTAAGTTGTTACACAGCCATGAACGTTAATGCTGACTAGCCGTACGTTAAGCCTTCGGTCCGAATGCTTGACTCGAAGGGAACAGTCGAAACGTTAAACGAATGAAAAAGGTACTCGAAGTGAACCGTGTGTCTAGAATAGCAGTGAACATGTTAATGCCTCGAATCGCTGATGGAAAGTGATTAGTCGGCGTTGTTCGAACTTCCTCCGCGGCGTTGGAAGTATGGGGAAACACTATGATTGGTGATTTTTGGAAATCAAAAAATCCAATCAACGTGCCCCCTTAGGCATTGCCATCACCCTCTATGCGCCCTTGGCGCGCCTTCTTCTAGGAAAGAGTGGGGCCGATACCTGGTTGTACGCGAATGTTTCGAAATCCGACAATGTCGCGGCTTCCTCTGGGGTTTTTCCCGCTCGAAGGTCGAAGTCCCGTTTTCGACGTACCCTTCGAAGACCGAGTTTATGACCGGCCTGAGCTATTGAGACGAAATGAACGTGAAATTCTAAGTTGATTATACGAAAAGTTAAATGATTATTGCCGGCAATGGAATAAAATGTCTTTTCTCAAAAATAGCTTTACGTCGCGGACCTATCATAAACTGACAACGAAATATTCGCGTATTGTGTTCCTTCGGACGGAACATGCTCCCCCCGTTGAGCGAACGTATCGCTCAAGATTCGATTGGGTCTGTTGGTGAGAGGCCTGGTTATCGTTGGGGAGGTTCCTCGTTTGGAATTGGGAGCAGCGCCAGCTGCTTCACGTTGCGTCGGTAGGTGCCCTGGTTGGTCCGGACGGTGACTGCTCGGATGATGTTGTCCGCTCCTGGATGCACCTCCTCGACTCGTCCGAGATGCCATTGTAGCGGTGGAAGATGATCATCTTTTAAGATGATCAGGGATCCTTCCTTGATCTCGTGCGAACCCTTGATCCACCTTGTTCGCACGTTCAGCTGGTGGATATACTCCTTATGCCATCTGGTCCAGAAGTCCTGCTTGACCTTCTGAATGTGTTGCCAATTTGACAACCGATTGCTGGGAAGATTGCTGAAATCGGTCTCGGGTATGCTCGTTAAAGAAGTGCCAATCAAGAAATGAGCAAGAGTTAACGCGGAGGGATCGTTGGGATCAGATGACACAGGAGTTAATGGACGGGAGTTTAAAATTGCCTCGACTTCGATCGCGAATGTGTTGAACTGTTCGAATGTGAATAGTTCGTCTCCGACCACCCGTTTTACGTGGTGTTTAAAAGATTTGACTGCGGCTTCCCACAGTCCACCGAAATTAGGGGAAAGAGCCGGTATGAAATGCCACGAAACTTCCTTGTCCGCAGAGGAAGCGTTGCACCTTTTCGTCGTTCTCTAGCGTTTGATGTACTTCGGCCATCTCGTTGCTGGCGCCTACGAAGTTGGTGCCATTGTCCGAATATATGTTCCGGCAGATTCCTCTTCGCGCGACGAAACGTTTTAAAGCCGCGATGAAGGCTTCGGTGGTCATATCACCAACGACCTCGAGATGAACGGCCTTCGTCGCGAAGCATATAAAAACGGCCACATAAATTTTAAGGCGATTGCGGTTTCGAAAACGTTTTTCTTTGATGTGGAACGGTCCGCAATAATCGACGCCGCTATTGTAGAATGGTCGACATTCGGAGACGCGTGCCGCAGGTAAGGCGCCCATCAGATAATGCACGGCCGGAGGGTTTACGCGGAGGCCACCTGACACATTGACGAATTATTCGTTTGACCCTGTTTTTGCCGTCAATGGGCCAGTATTGTTGTCGTACGTTCGCCAGCGTAGTGTTGATACCCGAGTGGTGTCCCTCCACGTGGGCTTGACGCAATATCAAATCGGTAATATAATTGTTTTTTGGAAGCAGGATCGGATGCTTCTGGTCGAATGGCACGGTTGCGTTTTGTAGCCGACCGCTGACGCGAAGTAGTCCCTTGTCGTCCAGAAACGGGTGCAATGGCAGAAGACGGCTCTTCGTATGTAATGACCTGCCGGTTTTGAGATCGCGGATTTCTTGATCGAAGGAGGAGGCTTGAACGAGCCTCAAAATCTGTTCGTTGGCGTAGTGGATTTCTTCGGCAGATAGTGTTAATTCTCGACGAGAACCTTTCTTGAATCGGAGACAATATGCGACGATTCTTCGCAATTTGGCGATGTTTGAATACCGATTCAAGATTTCTTCGCTGCGAACGATTGTGGTCGCGAAACATGCGCGCGAACGGGTTTCCGGAACCTCTGAGGTGATGATGAATCGTGACTTGGGCCAATCCGCGACGTTGTTGGCGAGCCATGCTGGTCCGTGACGCCAGAGAGAATCGTTTAAAAATTCTGCAGATGACTGTCCTCGGCGATATCAGATCCGCTGGATTGTCTCCTGATTGGACATGATGCCACACTGCGATGCCCGTTTTCTGTTGGATTTCGGACACTCGATTTGCTACGAACGTTTTTAGCGTGCATGGCTCTTTCCTCAGCCAGCTCAGGACCACTGTCGAATCGGTCCATAACCTCACGGAATCGAAATTGAATGCGTTGATTTCATGAATGGTCGAAAACCAACGACGCGAGGAGTACGGCTCCGCACAGCTCTAATCTTGCGAGGCTGACGACCTTCAAGGGGGGCGACGCGAGACTTTGCGCATAACAACTTCGTTTTAATATGACCGAGTTCGTCGATTGACCAGACGTATAGGCATGCTCCATATGCTCGCTCGCTTGCGTCGCAGAATCCGTGCAATTCTACGGCGTGCATGGCGCGTTGACAGACATGTCGCTCGAATGATGTCCGATTTAGCAGTGGCAACTCCTTGACGTAGGTGGTCAATTCGGTGTGGATGCTGGCTGGTAAGGATTCGTCCCAGGCCAATTGCAGTTGCCATAGTTGCTGCATCAGTAGCTTCGCAGTCGTAATAACAGGTGCCAGCAGACCTAAAGGATCGAATATCTTCGCGATGGTGGACAAGATTGTTCGCTTCGTTACTCTTGTTTCGATATTCGGATCCACCGAGTAGGTGATGTGGTCGTCGCGCGCGTGCCACGAGACGCCGAGAGTCTTGACCGTTGTGTCTCCGAAATATTTGGTGTGTATTTGGGCTACCGGAAGTCCTGTTAGAAGTCGTGGTTCGTTTGAAGCCCACTGCCGAATGTGCAATCCACCCAATTTAAGAAGCCTGATTGTTCGTTCCCGTAGATTTATTGCTTCTGTGTAAGTGTCCGCTCCGGTCAACAAATCGTCTACGTATAGGTCGCGCTGCAGAACGGTTGCCGCGACTGGAGCCTCAACTCTTTCGTCGTCCGCTAACTGTTGAATGCTCCTGATGGCGAGGAACGGTGCGGGAGATAATCCGAACGTGACGGTGTTAAGTTCGTAGGTTTTTATCTTGTCGTCGTTGTCTCGCCACAATATTCGCTGGTACCGACGATCTTCGGGTCTTATGAGAAATTGACGATACATTTTCTCGATGTCTCCGGTCAAGACATGTGTGTCGCGTCGCGAGCCCTCCGTATGACCGTCAAATAACAAACGAGTCCAACTCAGAAAGAGCCTTGTATTTTACCGTCATATACCAAAATTTGTTCTTTCCATACCTGCGCACCAGATGTTTAGCAGTTGTGCGCCAAGCTCGTTACAAACGTTTTTTCCAGCAATTAGGAGTCTAGTTTTATTGCACGCCACGGTCAACCTTCAAGGATACAATAGCACTTTCGCGCGACCCACCGACACAGCCAAAAACAGACAATTTTGGTGACACCCACACCACCCCTTCTTGCAGGGGCTGGCCGTTCACGCCTTACAAAATCTTGTAACCAATCAGTGTTTTTCGCATATTAGTAACCGCCCAAATAAGAACTGTATAAAGAGCGACGCTCGCTCAGAAATAAAGGATTCAACAAGAATTTTGCGGAGCATCAACACAACCGACAAGTATTCATTTTTTCGAGTCACCGCCTTGCATATCCATCATAAGTTTAAATACAGTCCACTTTCAAACATAAAATATTCGCACAAACTTAAGTCGGCGTGCGAAGTACGGGTTTAACTTTCCGAACAACGTCGGTGGAAAATTCGTACACGACATTTGGTCCTTCGGGCCGGATTCCAACGGCAAACACAGAATTGTAGTGCAGTGTGGTGACTACCAAGGAAGATATTCCTTGGACATCATAGACAATTGTCGGTAGTGCAACAGAAGCTCCAACGTTGACACTTACGATCTTAGCCTCTTTGGAGAGGGCAGATCAACAGCAGCACCGTAGGACACTACATCGCCGGTGAAGGAAGTATCCACAAGCAGATAGGGAAGGAGCCGACGGCGCGTTGCTGCCATTGTGACGCTGAGCAGGACACGGCGGAACATACCCTCGAGGTATGCGCTGCATGGGAGGGTGAACGCCGTGTCCTGATCGGCGTCATCGGGCGGGATGTCTCGCTGCCGGGCATGGTGCGCGCCATGCTCGGCAGCGAGGAGAAGTGGAGGGCCGTGGCCTCCTTCTGCGAAATCGTAATGTTGCAGAAGGAGACCGCGGGAAGGGAGCGCGAGCGTCAGCGGCGTGCTGAAGCTCGCGCTCGTTTGGTGGCGAGAGAGCGTCGCCTGGGCGTCAGGCGACGCGGGCGGCCCCCTCGGCGTGGCGCATGACCCAGGCTGGGAGGGGGGTCCTGATAGGAGCCCCCTCCCGCCAGGCGGGGTAGGGTCGGACCGGATGGGGTGGCAGTGCCTCCTGTCCGGCTCCGGCGCACGGAGCGGCACCCTCGGTGGCCTGGTGCGGCCATGAGCTGCCGGCCTCCGAGGGGTGGAAGAGGGGTCGCGGCGGTTGCGAGTTGGGGCTCGCAGCCGCCACTAGACGCGGCCCCGGGACGGATGGCGGCAGGACGATGTGGCCTCGTCCTGCCGCTATGAGACAGGGCGATTTCCGGGGGGACCGTTTGTCCCCCCGCGGGTGGGCGCAAAGCGCGGGCACGGGGAGGATACCGGAAGTATACTGCAAGCGATTCCCGGTATCCTCCCAAATCGTGCGGAAGGGTCACCGTGGGGTTTTTAGTGGGTAGGTCCCGCGCCCGTTATAATGGGCGCGGGGAATCCCACACACCCCTCCCGCCTCTCCCCAAAGAGGTGGGAGGGAGTCTTTCGAAGATTTTACCCACGACAACAAAAAAAAAAAAAAAAAAAAAAAAAAGTATCCACAAGCAGCCGCATTGGACACCTCAGCAGAGGAAGCAGCCGTCGGACGGTGGAACATCCAAGGCCACGCAGCAGCACCGGGTCATCATCGACGAATCGCAGCAACATCGACGCAGCGCAGCATCATCGGTGCATCGCAGCACCATCATCGACGCAACGCAGCATCATCGGTGCATCGCAGCACCATTATCGAGGCATCACAGCATCATCGAGGCAACGCAGCAACATCGAGGCCACGCAGCCTCATCCAGGCATTGCAGCAACGAGCAACAGTTCGAAGTTCAGACGTCGGTAGGGTAAATCCACGAATCACTATTCCTTTCACATATTTTCCCTTATTGCAAGCAGTCACGAACTCGATTACATTCGTTGTTTAATTATCGCGAGATGGCAAACGTATCTGAGACAGTGCCAATGAAAGCCCTCAGGAGACAAAGAATCACGATTAAAGGGCAGCTAACGCGGATAGAGACATACCTCGATGAGGGCGATCAGTTTGACATTCACGAGTTACAAATTCGCAAGGAAAAGATGTTAGAATTGAGTAAAAACTTTGAAACCGTGCAGACAAACATAGAATTAGAGGATGACATATCCGATCATGACGCGGAAAGAGAACAATTCGAGCGGAAATATTTTAGAATCACCAGTAGCATAAACCGTCGAATCGAGGGATTACAAACCCCTAACACAGGTATTAACTCAGGTAGATTCACGGACTCGCCGAACACGGTAACAATAAGACAAGAAAGTAGCCTTTTACCTAAAATCGAAATCAAACCATACGACGGTAACCCTATGGAGTGGCATAGTTTCCACGATACGTTTCGAACACTGGTCCATAATAATGAAGACTTACCGGCCCGTACAAAAATTCCATCTGTTAAAGAATGCACTTCGCGGAGAAATCGCGTCAGTAATTTCAACATTAAACGCATCCGAAACAAACTACCGAGTAGCTTGGGATTTGTTGCAAAAGCGATGTAACAGACCGAGACAAATAGTGCAAACACACTTAAAAACTTTATTCGAATTGCCCGAAGTAACGCGTGATGCATCCTCAAGCCTCAGGTCATTGGCGGAACAGGCTCAAATGCATGTAAACGCACTCGCTACCCTAGGTCAGCCCATAGGAACAATGGGATGCAATGTTAGTTTATCTAGCCGGCAAAAAATTAGATAAGAATACGCGTCGCGGATGGGAACGCACTTTAGAGAATGACGAGATGCCGACATTCGTCCAACTAATTAATTTCATAAATAAACAAGCGCGGGGCGATGAAATTGAAGCGGAAGCTTCAAACGCGAGTAGGCGGGTTTTGTATCCAGATCGTCCACTACGAAATAACCCAATTACAAGGGGGTACACTCACGTCGCGACGACGAATACAGACAAATGCGTCATGTGTAGGGATAAGCATGAAATTTATTATTGTAAGCATTTTTTGCAAGCACCAATTCGGGAGAGATTCGAGGTAATTAAACAAAACAAGCTATGTATTAATTGCTTCCGAAACGGTCATTTAGTCGGCACATGCCAAGCTAGCGGATGCAAAAAATGTAATTTGAAACACAATACCTTACTACATTTTAACGACGAACAGCGGGCTAACATAAACCCTCACAATGCGCGAATAGGAAGTCAGGTAACAAGTTCGGGAGTCAATGCAACAAGCTCGGGGGTCAATACGACTACATTAACAGTTACCTGCAATTTTGAAACCTTACTCGGAATCGCGCAAATTAAATTATTGGACAGATTCAACAAGGAACATGATTGTCGTATTATTAGACGGGGGATCACAAACCCCATTTTATAACCACCGAGTTAGCCGACAAATTGCAATTACGCAAACACAGCGTCAATCTAACCTTCTCAGGTATAGGTCACAGGCGACCAGGGCGCAACACCTTGTAAAAACAGTAGTCAAGGCGCGAAACGGTACATTTTCTACCTCCATTTCATTTATTACTGTACCGTTGATTACCGGGTCACTACCGTCTCGACAAGTCGACAGAACATCGATCGAAATTCCAAAAAACCTCACGTTAGCGAATCCGACATTCCATAAGCCCGGGAAGATAGACGCATTATTAGGTAATACGTTGTTTTTTAATCTATTAAGTAATGGACAAATCAAATTAAATAATAGTAAAATCATCTTACAAAAAACCAGACTAGGTTGGATAGTTACCGGCGAATCAGATCTACAACCATCGTACAAGAACACAGTAAATTCATTTCATACGACATCAACATTAGACAAGACATTAAACAAAATTCTGGGAAGTAGAAGAATTCGCGGATCAGGTATATTTATCGGAAGAAGAAAGGGCTGCGGAAAATTCGTTTGAACAGGGCACCGTACGAGAAGCGGATGGGCAGTGTGCCGTGCAGGGCGTGGCACACAGAATGCTGGGGAAGGATAGTCGTGAAGTCGGGAAAATCACGCGAGACCTGTTGGTTTTACAAACACACCGAGTACCCGGCAAGGGGGTACAACTTTTATTTAAAGTAAAGCAGCTGCGAAGCGTATAGTCGCCGGCATACATACAGTCACGCAGTACCAATGAAAATAAAAAATAGCGTAAACTCAAAACGGCCATATGGTAAATTAACAAATCAATTTCGCGTACAAATCAGAGCCGCGCTACAGGGAGCCGACAAGAGACGGGAAGCAGCCTCGATAGAACGGGAAAGAATTCCCAAACGCGGAGAAATCCCGAGACGGAACACACGTGCTCGGGATTCTTTGGTAAGAAATTCGGTGTTCCTGCGAACGGGGGCCTCGGATACCACGAGACTAATCCCTAAAAGGAACACAGAAGCACCGGACTCACGAGAGGAAAAGGAAGAGCGACGTCCGAATTGGCCTCGGAATGCCACGAGACAAATTCAGATTAGGCCAAAAAGGAGGCTGCAGAACAGAAGGAGCTAACAGGTAGCTGAGTTTGAGCCCCGTTTGGAATAACGCACAGAACCAGTGTGGCCAGATCGGGCATAATTGAGTGCATCGAAATCGACAACAGTGACGACGAACTTCCTTAGCGTCTAACGGAATGGTGGGGATAGCAGGCATACACTACCGCACGATCCACGTGTACGTGAGCTCGGCACTTCGCACAACTTCGGCAAATCGATAAAGAACGCTAGTGTGAGCCTTTCCTTCTTGCTCTTGTAAAAGACAAAACAACTGAAATACGACCTCGCGATAAGTGGCATACGATTCCAAGTCTCGACTGCCCCAGCATTTTTACTTTCCGACCTATATGTAAGGTATAAGGAAATTTATAAAGTATCATAATGAAAAAAAATTTTGAAGTTTTTTTTTAGCGGAAATACACGTTTTAGGACCCCCTCATCATATTGTGACTACTACAAAAAAACATATTTCTTTTTGTTCCTATGCTATTGACATGATTGCGTCTAAACGGCTGAATGAATTTCAATGAAACTTAACATTTAAGTTTTATGTTCTCGTTTTAAGGTCTCATTATATTTTAAGCGTGATCAGCTCCCATATAATGATGATTATACGTTTTTAGTTTTATAATTATTTCGATACATACACATCATTTGTAACAAATTTTTAAAGCGATTTATATAAATCTTAAGAAGGATTAAGATCAAATATATTTTTCTCCTATCTTTCCTAGACAGGAAAAATTAAACGAAATCTTATGCCTTGCATACCTACCTAAACCACATAAAAAACGTATTCCACAAATATTTTAGAATAATGTTGTTCAAAGCAGTCTTACTCGTAAAGGGTTAATTAAGGGTTAATTAAAATGAAAAACCACTCTTAGCCAGTACCGTGCACGCTACAGAAATAGATTACTACTGACTTTTCCCACTATGTTTTTTAATAACCGTATCAAATTGTTACACACAATCAAATGTTATATATTTGACTTAACTTTACATAACAAAATAATTGTAACGATAGGTAAAAGAATAACGTGCACGCTACCGTTCAATGGAAACCACGGGAAGGTGGTGGTCACTTCCATCAGGAAGGGAAATGTAAAAAATTGTTATTTCTTTGTAACATTATCACATGCCGTATATTAAAATGTTTTTATTAATGTAATGAAATTACAATATAATGAAAAACTAACTCGTGAATGCATTAATTTTTATTAATATACACACGAGCCATAAAAATGGAAAAATGATATAATTGTTTACATTTCCAAAGGATGGGATGTCGGGATAGGACGTTTGCGATTAAGCTGGCACGTTATGTCGTGCATTGTTGCTCTTACGGTACCGTGACGTAAGGCGCGACATTCTACGTCATAGCCACACTATCTACAGCAAGCAATTTCACTAACTAAAAATATACGGCAAAATATAAGCAAATAAATGAAGAAAAAAAATGATAGTTAGAGCAAGCAGAATAGTATTTACATCAAGCGAAATACGTAAAAAAAGTAACAACGCGAGACAAATTGAACGACTATTTACATATTAGCGATGTCCAAAAAAAAATATTTTGGACATCACTAACAAGACTGCCGTTGCAGTGTAAGGCGCTTTCGCGTGACGTTATGGCACATACATGCATCACACCTTGTTGCGCCTACGTCACGGTACCGTTGACGTAACAAGACCAGTCTACCGCGACGTCGCATGAAAACGTTTATACTGTCATTGCAGCCTAATAGTACGAATTTACTAAAGAGCTTTTCTCTGGAGAGAAAAATCTCTCTAGAGAAAAGCTCTGTAGTAAATCGGTACCTTAATTTTCGTCATATGACGTAGCGGGAAAATTCTCAAAGTTATTGTCATATGTTGCGTTTAATCTTAAATTACACTTTTGCTTCTTAGCAAATCTATGATATAAATTTTTGGAATACAATAGAGCTAGATGATCGTCATCTACCTCCATGGGTTGAGAGTTTTCCCTCTGCGCCTTTAACGAAGATTTCACAACGCAAATAGAGTTGACGCTGGCCGAAGAAAGTTTATTCCGTTTCTTTGTTTTTATGTCAGGTAACATGGAAAACAATCTTTCTGCATCGGCATTGGAATTTGGAAGTGATCTAATTGTATTTACTAATTTCATCAATTCAGGAAATTTAATTTTATAGTCCAAATTTTCGTTAATAAAATTGTTTTCCAGAAACCATCGAATTTCATCTCGATAAGCGTCTGTCTACCTTTCGTTGTAAATTCCAAAGGCAATACTGACCATTCTGTTTGCAGTCCTTCTTCGTCGAAACCGCCGAATTTCTTAGCGATTAAGAGAACATTTCTGAAGGAAATGTCTCTATTTGTATCATTTAATATAAAAGTTGGTTCAAAAACATACAACATGCTAAGAAATTCGTCATCGATTGCTAATCGATGACGAATTTCGTTTACAGCTGTAATATAAAACATTAAACAATTTTTCCTTACGGTTTCTACGATGTCGGACTTGCCTTCTGCATTCAGTTGATGCAGAAAATTAAGACACTCTGTTCCTAAATTTATACTATTAAATGGGAAGTTGATTTTCCGACTACAGAAAAATTCATCATTCTTACTAAATCCATGTGTTTCAAAAGCTGCGGTTTCAGAAAATTGCGTAATATATCGCATAAAAGTTCTGCCGCAGTCTTTTGAAGCAAATGAATTCTTGTCTCTTGAGTTTGAAAGAAAATGCTAAATTTATAAAAAAACTCAAGAGCGTAATTTAGAAAATAAAGATATGCTTTGGCCTCTGGATTTTGCATCGAGATTAACAGACGTTCCCCGGACTCTGATTTCTCGCTTATTGTCAATTCTTGCAGAAAAAGCAATACAGAGTCCCAATTCTCTAAAAGTGTAACTACGGATGTATAATGCGATAACCATCGCGTAGAACACAATTTTAAAATTTTTCTGTCGGTTGTTTGAAAACATTGCTGAAATTCGCGGAATATAGCCGAACGTTTGGGACTACTGTATATGAAAGTTGCTACTTTTCGTAACAACTCCTCGCATATGTCTGGAATGGTATTGCACGCTTCGCGCACTACCATTGCAGACAGATGACACGGACAGCGGACAGTCAAAAATTTGTCCCTGCATTTTGTTGCAAGCTTTGTCATAAAGGACGAGTGTCGCCCTGTCATGACAGCAGCAGCGTTGTCACATGACAACGCGACAATATTTTCGAACGGAATTTCTCTTTCTATCATGGCAATTTCAAATGTTTTAAATAAATTATCTGCGCCACAATTTCTGGCATCAAGATGTAATAATTCTACCAATTCCGTTCGAACATCCAAAGTCTCGGGTGCAACATAACGAACAAGAAACGTCATCCATTTCTCGTTGGTCGAGTCGGATGTTTCGTCAATATAAATAGAAAATTTAGTGTTTTGTAAAACACTAGAAATACGTTTTGTTTCTAAAGGATACAAAATATATTTCATTTTGCAGAAATGAATTTAGAGGGGAATCAAAAAAAAAGGAAAGAAGAATATAGACGTTCTAATATATGGCATGTGATAATGTTACAAAGAAATAACAATTTTTTACATTTCCCTCCTGATGGAAGTGACCACCACCTTCCCGTGGTTTCCATTGAACGGTAGCGTGCACGTTATTGTTTTACCTATCGTTACAATTATTTTGTTATGTAAAGTTAAGTCAAATATATAACATTTGATTGTGTGTAACAATTTGATACGGTTATTAAAAAACATAGTGGGAAAAGTCAGTAGTAATCTATTTCTGTAGCGTGCACGGTACTGGCTAAGAGTGGTTTTTCATTTTAATTAACCCTTAATTAACCCTTTACGAGTAAGACTGCTTTGAACAACATTATTCTAAAATATTTGTGGAATACGTTTTTTATGTGGTTTAGGTAGGTATGCAAGGCATAAGATTTCGTTTAATTTTTCCTGTCTAGGAAAGATAGGAGAAAAATATATTTGATCTTAATCCTTCTTAAGATTTATATAAATCGCTTTAAAAATTTGTTACAAATGATGTGTATGTATCGAAATAATTATAAAACTAAAAACGTATAATCATCATTATATGGGAGCTGATCACGCTTAAAATATAATGAGACCTTAAAACGAGAACATAAAACTTAAATGTTAAGTTTCATTGAAATTCATTCAGCCGTTTAGACGCAATCATGTCAATAGCATAGGAACAAAAAAAAATATGTTTTTTTGTAGTAGTCACAATATGATGAGGGGGTCCTAAAACGTGTATTTCCGCTAAAAAAAAACTTCAAAATTTTTTTTCATTATGATACTTTATAAATTTCCTTATACCTTACATATAGGTCGGAAAGTAAAAATGCTGGGGCAGTCGAGACTTGGAATCGTATGCCACTTATCGCGAGGTCGTATTTCAGTTGTTTTGTCTTTTACAAGAGCAAGAAGGAAAGGCTCACACTATCGTTCTTTATCGATTTCCCGAAGTTGTGCAAAGTGCCGAGCTCACGTACACGTGGCTCGTGCGGTAGTGTATGCCTGCTATCCCCACCATTCCGTTAGACGCTAAGGAAGTTCGTCGTCACTGTTGTCGATTTCGATGCACTCAATTATGCCCGATCTGGCCACACTGCACAGAACAGGACTGATCAGTCCGCTCGCTCCCGTCGCAGGTCGGCTCGGTGCCTGTCACAGCGCATGCGCGGTCACATACGGGGGAACATTTCGCCGCTAGCCTCCTCGGGGCCGATCGCCTCTCTCCCCACCAGAGCCGGCAGCTCTGACGCGCTTGGAAGAGAGAGAACACTCTCGCGAAACGCAAATCACTGACACTTCTCTCACTTTATCACGGGAGAACCGTTGATCGGTTTGAACAGGCGGTATTGCGTAAGATTACCCTTTAACGAACGCAAACAATTGTTAGGAAGTTCACGCGAGGCAGCATTAAAAAGATTTTACGCATTAGAACGGAAATTCCATTCCGATCAAGAATTATTAGCAGGATATCGGGAGTTTTTAAATGAATACGAACAATTAGGACATATGACACAGGTCAATGCGGACGATTCCGCAGAGGGTTTCTACCTGCCGCACCACGCGGTAATAAAAGAGTCTAGCGAGACTACCAATAGACTGAATATAACAAATGTACAGTACATCCTAGTATAACTTAGCCATAAGGATTAGTTTAGCTTCAGAACAATTTTGAATCAAAAACACTACGTAATATTTATAGGATTATAAATACCTCGTAATGTTATAGTATTAAGTACTCAGTTGTGCCTGCAGTGCAATTGTTCGCTGTTTCTCGACTTTTAGATGTTTTGAACATGACCGTTCAAGGGGGCCGGCATGTCGCGTCGCGAGCCCTGCGTATGACCGTCAAATAACAAACGAGTCCAACTCAGAAGAGCCTTGTATTTTACCGTCATATACCAAAATTTGTTTTTTCCATACCTGCGCACCAGATGTTTAGCAGTTGTGCGTCAAGCTCGTTACAAACGTTTTTTCCAGCAATTAGGAGTCTAGTTTTATTGCACGCCACGGCCAACCTTCAAAGATACAATAGCATTTTCGCGCGACCACCGACACAGCCAAAAACAGACAATTTTGGTGACACCCACACCACCCCTTCTTGCAGGGGCTGGCCGTTCACGCCTTACAAAATCTTGTAACCAATCAGTGTTTTTCGCATATTAGTAACCGCCCAAATAAGAACTGTATAAAGAGCGACGCTCGCTCAGAAATAAAGGATTCAACAAGAATTTTGCGGAGCATCAACAAACCGACAAGTATTCATTTTTTCGAGTCACCGCCTTGCATATCCATCATAAGTTTAAATACAGTCCACTTTCAAACATAAAATATTCGCACAAACTTAAGTCGGCGTGCGAAGTACGGGTTTAACTTTCCGAACAACGTCGGTGGAAAATTCGTACACGACATCTTAGTTTCTTAGTTTCTTAGTTTCTTAGTTTCTTAGTTTCTTAGTTTCTTAGTTTCTTAGTTTCTTAGTTTCTTAGTTTCTTAGTTTCTTAGTTTCTTAGTTTCTTAGTTTCTTAGTTTCTTAGTTTCTTAGTTTCTTAGTTTCTTAGTTTCTTAGTTTCTTAGTTTCTTAGTTTCTTAGTTTCTTAGTTTCTTAGTTTCTTAGTTTCTTAGTTTCTTAGTTTCTTAGTTTCTTAGTTTCTTAGTTTCTTAGTTTCTTAGTTTCTTAGTTTCTTAGTTTCTTAGTTTCTTAGTTTCTTAGTTTCTTAGTTTCTTAGTTTCTTAGTTTCTTAGTTTCTTAGTTTCTTAGTTTCTTAGTTTCTTAGTTTCTTAGTTTCTTAGTTTCTTAGTTTCTTAGTTTCTTAGTTTCTAGTTTCTTAGTTTCTTAGTTTCTTAGTTTCTTAGTTTCTTAGTTTCTTAGTTTCTTAGTTTCTTAGTTTCTTAGTTTCTTAGTTTCTTAGTTTCTTAGTTTCTTAGTTTCTTAGTTTCTTAGTTTCTTAGTTTCTTAGTTTCTTAGTTTCTTAGTTTCTTAGTTTCTTAGTTTCTTAGTTTCTTAGTTTCTTAGTTTCTTAGTTTCTTAGTTTCTTAGTTTCTTAGTTTCTTAGTTTCTTAGTTTCTTAGTTTCTTAGTTTCTTAGTTTCTTAGTTTCTTAGTTTCTTAGTTTCTTAGTTTCTTAGTTTCTTAGTTTCTTAGTTTCTTAGTTTCTAGTTTCTTAGTTTCTTAGTTTCTTAGTTTCTTAGTTTCTTAGTTTCTTAGTTTCTTAGTTTCTTAGTTTCTTAGTTTCTTAGTTTCTTAGTTTCTTAGTTTCTTAGTTTCTTAGTTTCTTAGTTTCTTAGTTTCTTAGTTTCTTAGTTTCTTAGTTTCTTAGTTTCTTAGTTTCTTAGTTTCTTAGTTTCTTAGTTCTTAGTTTCTTAGTTTCTTAGTTTCTTAGTTTCTTAGTTTCTTAGTTTCTTAGTTTCTTAGTTTCTTAGTTTCTTAGTTTCTTAGTTTCTTAGTTTCTTAGTTTCTTAGTTTCTTAGTTTCTTAGTTTCTTAGTTTCTTAGTTTCTTAGTTTCTTAGTTTCTTAGTTTCTTAGTTTCTTAGTTTCTTAGTTTCTTAGTTTCTTAGTTTCTTAGTTTCTAGTTTCTTAGTTTCTTAGTTTCTTAGTTTCTTAGTTTCTTAGTTTCTTAGTTTCTTAGTTTCTTAGTTTCTTAGTTTCTTAGTTTCTTAGTTTCTTAGTTTCTTAGTTTCTTAGTTTCTTAGTTCTTAGTTTCTTAGTTTCTTAGTTTCTTAGTTTCTTAGTTTCTTAGTTCTTAGTTTCTTAGTTTCTTAGTTTCTTAGTTTCTTAGTTTCTTAGTTTCTTAGTTTCTTAGTTTCTTAGTTTCTTAGTTTCTTAGTTTCTTAGTTTCTTAGTTTCTTAGTTTCTTAGTTTCTTAGTTTCTAGTTTCTTAGTTTCTTAGTTTCTTAGTTTCTTAGTTTCTTAGTTTCTTAGTTTCTTAGTTTCTTAGTTTCTTAGTTTCTTAGTTTCTTAGTTTCTTAGTTTCTTAGTTTCTTAGTTTCTTAGTTTCTTAGTTTCTTAGTTTCTAGTTCTTAGTTTCTTAGTTTCTTAGTTTCTTAGTTTCTTAGTTTCTTAGTTTCTTAGTTTCTTAGTTTCTTAGTTTCTTAGTTTCTTAGTTTCTTAGTTTCTTAGTTTCTTAGTTTCTTAGTTTCTTAGTTTCTTAGTTTCTTAGTTTCTTAGTTTCTTAGTTTCTTAGTTTCTTAGTTTCTTAGTTTCTTAGTTTCTTAGTTTCTTAGTTTCTTAGTTTCTTAGTTTCTTAGTTTCTTAGTTTCTTAGTTTCTTAGTTTCTTAGTTTCTTAGTTTCTTAGTTTCTTAGTTTCTTAGTTTCTTAGTTTCTTAGTTTCTTAGTTTCTTAGTTTCTTAGTTTCTTAGTTTCTTAGTTTCTTAGTTTCTTAGTTTCTTAGTTCTTAGTTTCTTAGTTTCTTAGTTTCTTAGTTTCTTAGTTTCTTAGTTTCTAGTTTCTTAGTTTCTTAGTTTCTTAGTTTCTTAGTTTCTTAGTTTCTTAGTTTCTTAGTTTCTTAGTTTCTTAGTTTCTTAGTTCTTAGTTTCTTAGTTTCTTAGTTTCTTAGTTTCTTAGTTTCTTAGTTTCTTAGTTTCTTAGTTTCTTAGTTCTTAGTTTCTAGTTTCTTAGTTTCTTAGTTTCTTAGTTTCTTAGTTTCTTAGTTTCTTAGTTTCTTAGTTTCTTAGTTTTGTTACGTCCCGAGATAGCGGTTTAGGGAAAAGGACGGTGGGTTGGTGCCCGTGGAGCGCTGAACCGCTCTGCTCGGCGAGACGCGCAAAAATCAAACTACTAAGTATGTTCGAAAAAGGGTTGGTAAAAGTTTATTCGTCTTCGTCTCGATTGTTAGATACAACTTGGTTGACTTTTAAAATCGATCTAATCCTCCGCGGAAATCTTCTCGTCGTCCTCGGTGTTCATCCCTTCTCCGGAATATTCCTCGATCCTCCCTCTGGATTGTCCTGGTCCAATCGGGGTTTGTGCCTTGCCCCATCCATCCGGATCGTCTTCGATCGATGATCCACCCCCGAGCCGAGTGGAGGTGGAGGTTACGCGGCCATGTTGGAGCGGGCGCGCGTGAGAGAGAGCGTGGGAGTCGAGAGAGAAAACGAGGCTAGCGGCCTAAACAACCCTTAAGAGAATTTATGACCCTTGTGAAAGTAAACGAAACTCGAAGCGAAGTGTCGCGAGGCCCTGCTGTGTGTCAAGACCATTGAAACTCTTAACGGAAATAGCTAATTTGGCACGGTCCGTAATAAACAAAAAGAAGGAACGACGGAAACTCCGATGTGTCGTGGTCTTTAGAAAATAAACTAAGTATCTGAAAAGAAGTGCCTTCCTTTCTCTCTATCTTCCCCAGCTTAATCGCCCACGTTGAAAAACACACAATCGTATTGTTTATTACAATACGCCGGTCCGTTTGGATTTCGCTCCTAACTAAAACGCAGTTACATGACTCTGCACTCGACGGTGAATAATCGGGTTACAATTAATTCCCGTTGTGGCGCTATGTGCATTAAACCTACGTTCACGTGATAACGTAACAGTTTCATAGTTCTTAGTTCTTAGTTTCTTAGTTTCTTAGTTTCTTAGTTTCTAGTTTCTTAGTTTCTTAGTTTCTTAGTTTCTTAGTTTCTTAGTTTCTTAGTTTCTTAGTTTCTTAGTTTCTTAGTTTCTTAGTTTCTTAGTTTCTTAGTTTCTTAGTTTCTTAGTTTCTTAGTTTCTTAGTTTCTTAGTTTCTTAGTTTCTTAGTTTCTTAGTTTCTTAGTTTCTTAGTTTCTTAGTTTCTTAGTTTCTTAGTTTCTTAGTTTCTTAGTTTCTTAGTTTCTTAGTTTCTTAGTTTCTTAGTTTCTTAGTTTCTTAGTTTCTTAGTTTCTTAGTTTCTTAGTTTCTTAGTTTCTTAGTTTCTTAGTTTCTTAGTTTCTTAGTTTCTTAGTTTCTTAGTTTCTTAGTTTCTTAGTTTCTTAGTTTCTTAGTTTCTTAGTTTCTTAGTTTCTTAGTTTCTTAGTTTCTTAGTTTCTTAGTTTCTTAGTTTCTTAGTTTCTTAGTTTCTTAGTTTCTTAGTTTCTTAGTTTCATAGTTTCTTAGTTTCTTAGTTTCTTAGTTTCTTAGTTTCTTAGTTTCTTAGTTTCTTAGTTTCTTAGTTTCTTAGTTTCTTAGTTTCTTAGTTTCTTAGTTTCTTAGTTTCTTAGTTTCTTAGTTTCTTAGTTTCTTAGTTTCATAGTTTCTTAGTTTCTTAGTTTCTTAGTTTCTTAGTTTCTTAGTTTCTTAGTTTCTTAGTTTCTTAGTTTCTTAGTTTCTTAGTTTCTTAGTTTCTAGTTTCTTAGTTTCTTAGTTTCTTAGTTTCTTAGTTTCTTAGTTTCTTAGTTTCTTAGTTTCTTAGTTTCTTAGTTTCTTAGTTTCTTAGTTTCTTAGTTTCTTAGTTTCTTAGTTTCTTAGTTTCTTAGTTTCTTAGTTTCTTAGTTTCTTAGTTTCTTAGTTTCTTAGTTTCTTAGTTTCTTAGTTTCTTAGTTTCTTAGTTTCTTAGTTTCTTAGTTTCTTACAGAGATGCCAGAAAAAGCACCGCCGGGTGCACACACACACATGCCAGATACGCGTACGTGAGCTCGTGGAGTTTCGGAAAGTCGACAAAGGCAAACTGACGCATGCCCTCTTTCTCGATTCTCCGAAGCTGCCCGAAGTAATTTCGGATCGCCTCGTGGGAGTCGAGAGAGCAAGGCTCACATTTGCCTTCTCGCTCTAAACAACTGAAATCCGACCTCCCGTCAACGGCATACGATTTGGATTCTCGACTGGCCAGGCATTTTTACTTTCCGACCTATGTAGGCGCACATAAGCAAAGTACCCATAATGAAAAAAAAATTTTGTAAAATTTATTTTACGGAAATACACGTTTTAAGACCTCCTGATCATATTTTAATTATTGAAAAAAAAGACATTTTTTTTATTCCCATGTATGAGCACATATGTATATTATTAATACGATTTTTGAAAATCAAAATACTTTAAGATTGAAAATTAATAAATTAAAATGAGATTCCACTCTTTACCAGTATTGTGCACGCTGTGGTATTTTTCAATAAGAAGAGTTCTTACTTTTATAACATAAACAAAACAGTAGAATTAATAATTGCAGAAATTAATTAATAATGATTTTCCTCGATTGTTTTGAAATAACCGTATCAATTGGTTAAAACGAACTAAATAGAACTAACTAGAAACAAAGGAAAAGTGATCCCGTTTGCCAGTTTAATACAAAGTATGGGTTGTATCTTAAATTTTCAAAGGACATAGTCGAATATTTTTAAAGGTACAAAACATAGCGTTTCATTGTAGAACAGTAACATAAGTTAGCAGGTAATGTCATAAAACTGTTTTTCTCAGCTATATCCCTTTTTACCTGAAGTATAAGGTAAAAAGTACGAGCTACAAGGTACGACTATCCGAAAATCGTTCACATTTTATCAATGTAAATGAAGCGGCCTTTCCATCAGAGTTAGATACAAAATTTTGTTATCTCTGTGAAAACAAAACTTTCAGTAAATGTACGTGGTGCTTGAAATTTTTATGTTTGACTGTTTTTGTGAAAAGTACCATCCAGATTCATGTACTTCGTACATGGAAAATAACATATGTTAAATGTAATCGGTTAAATTTAACTTTAAAAAAAAATATTCGAAGGTCAGACAAAAATATAATGTCATATTTAGTGTACGATTAAAGTATGATTGAAAAAATAAAAAAAAAGTTCAAGCAGGGTTCGAACCAGCAGAGCAGAAGAAGTTCGGAACTTGCAGGAAAGACCTCATCACTCACGCCACGCTGACTAGTGGTGAACACAGTTCTATTTCTGAAAATAAGTATCTGTAATAACTTAAATAATATCTCAAAGTAAAACCTAACCCAAAACCTGGTACCATTCCAACTTTTCCTTGTTAGAAACGAGTTTTCAATTTGTCTTAGCGAAAATCGCAATCACATTTTGCACATTATTCAAAAACATTTGTGGTATTCGTTTTCAATGCGATTTAAGTAAGCATGTAATGTATAAGATTTCATTTAATGTTTTCTTTTCTAGAGAAGATAGAGAAAAAGTTTATAATTTTTTTTATATAAAATTTAATTCGTCCTAAGATTTATATGAAACATTTAAAAGATTTTTATACATTATGCCTATATATCGGAACAACTATGAAACAAGAGGTATAATCTGTAAGGAGTGTATGTGTGTGGCTAGGAGAACCGTTATCGTTTGCGTCGATAGGAGTGTTTAGTCTAAGCTAGAGTAGGTATCGAGTGAGGTGTTTAGGTTTAAGCTGAAATACGTTTTAGAGACTGCGTCTCGAACGTGCGTTTTGTTTAGATCATTATTATAAGATAGGAATAAGGAAGGGTCGACTTTGACTGCAGGAACGTCACTCTGTATCGAACGTTAGTCGAGAGCAATCACAGTTTTACGTTTATGATCTTTTACGTTTACGTTTTATGTCTTTCTTTTATGTTCTGTATGTTAAATAGTTAGTAAATATTAAATAATATAATTACATCGTTACGTTTAGTGTTCACGTATTTGAATCCGTCCACACGCCTTTGAAATGAGAACATAAAACTTAAATGTAAAGTTTCATTTAAATTCATTCAGCTATTTATATTCAATCGTATTAATAATATACATATGTGTGCTCATACTTGGGAATAAAAAAAGTTTCTTTTTTTCAATAATTAAAATATGATCAGGAGGTCTTAAAACGTGTATTTCCGTAAAATAAATTTTACAAAATTTTTTTTTCATTATGGGTACTTTACTTATGTGCGCCTACATAGGTCGGAAAGTAAAAATGCCTGGGCAGTCGAGAATCTCGGCTCGAGAATCCAAATCGTATGCCGTTGACGGGAGGTCGGATTTCAGTTGTTTAGAGCGCGAAGGCAAATGTGAGCCTTTCTCTCTCGACTCCCACGAGGCGATCCGAAATTACTTCTGGCAGCTTCGGAGAATCGAGAAAGAGGGCATGCGTCAGTTTGCCTTTGTCGACTTTCCGAAACTCCACGAGCTCACGTACGCGTATCTGGCATGTGTGCGTGTGCACCCGGCGGTGCTTTTCTGGCATCTCTGGTATCTTAGCTTCTTAGTTATTTAGTTCCTTAGTTTCTTAGTTACTTAGTTTCTTTGTTTCACAGT